>NC_044198.1:19837909-20022909 GCF_900880675.1 Sparus aurata
ATGTAAAGTGTTTCTTTAATTCCTTTTCTCAGAAAAGGAGACATGTAAAATGAAGTTTTTCAACTAAATAAGAAGAAATGTTTTGTTATAACAGATTTCATCCATAATTTTCCTGTCTCCACTCCAGTGGATTTAAGCACCAAACAGTATATTCTTCCTGTTGGACCTAATATATTGATGAAAGCAAAATTTGAGATTAAATCTTATACTGACAGGATCCAGATAATTGTTAAAGCGACAGTGTGCCACGTGGGGATAATACATTTGAAATGGAAATATGTAAAGGATGGACTCCGATATAGTATAAATGGTCTGGTATTATAAGATTTGTTCAGTGAAAAAAAATAAGTATGCTTTTACACTGGAAATAAAACAAGGATATACATTTGTACCGGAGGGGAATCTTTGCTCAATCTTATGGTGTTTTTCAATAATATTGCACCAGTATGTGTTTGGAAGGAGTTACAATAAGGAATCATGAAGCCATCATCCCATGTTCTACAAAGTGAATATTTTCACACCACTGACCACAGAAGACAGGGGTGAGAAATGGGCGTTGCATGCTATCTGGGAGAAATTTCATGAAGAAGTTACAGATACATCAGACCGATTGATAATAATATGAACATAGAAACATTTGATTAAAATAAAACAAGGACTTGACAAAGAGGGAGGTACTCTTACTTTGTATTTCAATTTTCTGCAAGTTCATGCTTCCACTATAACACAGAGGCAGATATTGTATTTTCTGCTATATTACATGTGTCAGCTTTACTTGCTACTTTTCAAATTATCACCTTTAACATTATTTTTTTTGTTGATAAACTGATGTTTTAAAGGGTAACTTCAACAATTTTACACATTATTTACATACATCAGTGTAAGTTTGTGACGTGATGTGTTTGCACTATGTTTTTCCTTTTGCACTTGAATTGAACTTATGTCTATGAAGATGTGTGGAGTTTGTACCATATGTTACCAGTGCTGTATGTGTTGTAGTGTCACAAAGAGTATATCTATACTTGAAGTATATTCCATTAGCCCGGCCACGTGGTCAATAAAAGAAAAAATAAACTTGAATTAAAGTGTGTTTACAGGTTTTGGGCAGTACTACTTCATATGTGAAAAAGTAGCATAAAGATGTATGTGGCTCCAGAAGAAGCTGCATGCAATCTGATAAACTGCCTCCAGTGATGTCACTGAATATCTAAATTGCATTGTGGGTTATGTATGTACCAGACTTTGAAAAGCAGCCCACTGGTCTAGTGTTAAAACAGTGATGGACTCATCATGGACAGATGATCAGAGTCAATACAGCAGAACCAGGGATATCTCATGGTTAAATAATATTTAAGCAAAACTAGCTAATGAAAATTGTGTAACATATTAAAGTGAAAAAGATTGCCTACATTTCAGAACTTCTGAAAAACTTTAGAAACTTTTTTGTTTTTTTAAATAAAATGAAATTATATACTTCCTTGACTCAGGTAGTCGTGTATATTTCCATTATATAGCCAATTCATTTGGTTATTATACATTTAATAATATATATGTAGATATACTACAATATGTAGGCTAGTATGCATAAACGTAACATTTACATTGTATACATGTCATTCATATAAGATCAAGTTCATTTCAAATTATATGAATAAATGATCAACCAAATAAGATAACTTCTTTATGGAAAATTGAACCGGTGTCTTAATTGAGTATGACGTGTAAATCATTATGGACTTTTTCACTGTTCCTGAGTCAGTCTCCTGATCCGTACCACTGTACAGCAGGATCAAGCGAGCAGCTGTGAAATCTGACCCCAGATCGGTGCACGAGAGGCCACGTAACCACGTCGGAAGCCTCGCGGTATTTACGCTACCCAGAATGCCTCGGTCGTCCTTTCTGCCTGAACCGACATGGTGGGTGCATAGCTGACTCTTCTGAGGAATTACTTTACGTGTTGTATCTGTCTGCATCCCTGTAAATATGCTTATTCTTACATTGTAAAACATACCTATGCATTCTGTAGAGGCTATTCTTGTATATGATGTCGATATTTAGCGTCGATGTTGTTATATTTTTGGATAAAACTTGGTTAAACTGAGTGTAGTGTAGCCGGTACGGGTAGCGCTGTGGCTGCCTGTCAGGAGCTAAAGCTAACGTTGGTGAACACGCTCGATTCAGGAGCATTTACGATGTATTATTCTGCATTTTCTGCATGATGCTGAACAGCCAGTTATCTCGTAACTTTATGTAGTAATTTTACTAGTGTCAGTACGACGGGTCTCTTAGCGTGGAGTGGTTTTACGCGTGTATCCGGGTGGTTCACCCGGCAGTGTTAGCTGAACGGGCCCGATAATTGCGTGTTTTGTCATATGGTAACGCCAACATTCAAGCTAGCAGTAGTGTCTTATATACAGCACACGTTTTTCAAGTCTTGAGTAGCTTGGTAGTTGCTTTAAGTGAAAGTCTTGGCTTGGTCTTTTTGTTTTTTAAGTGAGTTTGAATGGTAGTCGCTAAGCTAGAAGCACAGTCTTTAACTCGGATTGAATAGTATGCTAACAGCAGTGTACACTGTCTAACGTGGGGATTTGGCTAGCTTTTTAAGTCTTGTCTTTAGACAATGTTTATGTTTTAAGTATGCAAGTTGGAAACAACATCCAGAGATTAGACTAGGATATCCCTCATGCTGAGCAATGGATGCTGTCTAGACCAGTTAATGAACTGGTGGCTTCATGATACGATTATTTTTAGATTAAAGTCTTATTGTGGTATGTATTTGGCTTCCATTGTGTCAATGCTATGAGTATAATTTAAGGCACAGCTTTAAAAAAAAACTAATCAAAAGTTTGATCTTTAAAATGTTGATGTAAAAAATATTTGTATCTCCACTGATGCAGCCTAACACTGTTTTTCTCTTGACAGCCTAAGGGAAAGAAGGCTAAGGGGAAGAAGGTGGCACCGGCCCCTTCAGTGGCCAAGAAACATGAGGCCAAAAAAGTCGTGAACCCCCTGTTCGAGAAGAGGCCAAAGAACTATGGCATCGGTGAGTATCCCTATCCAGTGTTTTGGGGAGAACTAGGGATTGTATAGTGCAGATGATGTTAAAGAATATTTGCTATCTTAACACAATGATGATTTCCCACCAAGATCGCTGATGCACTTCAACAGCAAAAGACCTGTCCTCAGTTTGGTTTCAGATACTTAATTTTTTTTTGGGTCATTTTTATTTCCACAGGCCAGGATATTCAGCCCAAGCGTGATTTGACACGCTTTGTGAAATGGCCTCGTTACATCCGCCTGCAGAGGCAGCGTTCAATTCTGTACAAGCGTCTGAAGGTTCCCCCTGCAATCAACCAGTTCACCCAGGCTCTGGACCGTCAGACAGGTACGTTTCAGAAACCTGGGAAGCAAGGGAACCAAGTGTTTTGGCATGATGTAGCGTTGCAAATGATGTGAAAGAATATTTGCTATCTTAATAGCCGTGTTGACATCCGCCAAGATCGCTGATGCATTAACTTGAAATGCCATTCACTTGTCATAATGTAGAACAAACATGTAGCCTTTTCTGGGTGGTTGATGTTAATCTGCATAGTTCTGTTCCTCATCAGCCACACAGCTGTTCAAGCTGGCCCACAAGTACAGGCCAGAGACCAAGCAGGAGAAGAAGCAGAGGCTGCTGGCCCGTGCTGAGCAGAAGGCAGCTGGAAAGGGAGATACCCCTACCAAGAGGCCCCCTGTCCTCCGTGCAGGTGAATTATAGAGCTAAACTGATCTTTAGTGTAAATTGTTAAATGCTCTCGAACACACCTGGTTTATCAGTCTAACTTATAGTGAATATTAGTAGTTTTTCACCATTGGTGTGACTGAATTCATCCAGTAGTATTAGTTGGGCTTTGTTGGGAAAACCTTGAACACTACATTGAAGTTAGTGTACTAGTTACACTAGAACCCATATTTAAAGTCATTAGTATAATCTTATGGAACTTGGCCTAAATGCAATGATGTATTGAATTTCTTCACCTGAAACTGCCTTGATGTTTTATTGAGCTTTTTAACCCTGAGCATTGGCCAAAGAGACAAATAGTTGTTTGGAGCTGGTTGTTTGAACAATTTGATCAGGTTGATTAAAAAAAATGTTCCCCTCCCTACAGGTGTGAACACTGTCACCTCTCTGGTGGAGAGCAAGAAAGCCCAGCTGGTCATCATTGCCCACGATGTGGACCCAATTGAGGTAAGTTTGTCATACAACATTATTCTGGCAGCCTTGGGACTAAAGTTCAGTCGAGAAAAGTGGTCACTAGCAATGATGTCTGAATTTCTTCACCTGAATCCTCTATGTGGATCAAAACATACGAGCTTTTTAAATCTGAGCAGAGACCACAAACAAGAACAGATCTTTTTGAATACGTCTGTTGTGGACATTATATTATTAGATTCAGCAGTTTTCTCTGGAATTACCTAAAGCTCTAATTGAGTTACTAAACATTTGTCCTGTGCTTCTCCGGCTTTTCTAGCTCGTCGTCTTCCTGCCAGCTCTGTGCCGCAAGATGGGCGTCCCATACTGCATCGTCAAGGGCAAGGCTAGACTGGGCAGACTGGTGCACAGAAAGACATGCACTTCAGTCGCCTTCACACAGACAAACCCGTAAGTTTGCACATAAACTGATCTGTATAGTATCAACGTGTAATGAGATGTCGCCAATTACAAGATGATTTACTGGGACCTTGGGACTTAAGTTCAATCTAGAAAAGTGGTCACTAGCAATGATGTTTGAATTTCTTCACCTGAATCCTCTATGTGGATCAAAACATACGAGCTTTTTAAATCTGAGCAGAGACCACAAACCTGGGACCCATTAGGCTATTTTTACTGAATTTTTAATAAACACAAAGCATTATTGATGTATGCAATTCAATGACTCAAAATCAGGCTAGTTAACAAGACAATTTGAGTAGATGGGCGTGAAGTTTGGGATCTGAAGAAACCACCAAATGTGTATAAAGATGCATTTATCTACATTATCCTTACTGAATTGTAGCTGTCATTGTGTGAGCACTGTATTAACCAGTTTTTGTTCTCTTCTAGTGAGGATAAAGGTGCACTTGCCAAGCTTGTTGAAGCCATCAAGACCAACTACAATGACAGATACGAGGAGGTGAGCATTCGTTTGAATTCAAGTAACGCAATGAGTACAAATCCTTACTGATGTCAAAGAATAAATTGCATAATTTAAACCTTCTCAATTTTGTTTTCCAGATCCGTCGTCACTGGGGAGGCAACATCATGGGCCCTAAATCCACAGCCCGCATCAACAAGCTGGAAAAGGCAAAGGCCAAGGAATTGGCCACCAAGCTTGGTTAAATTGTTTGGAATAAAAAATGTATGTCCTAAAAGAACACGACTGTTGTTGTTACTAACTAAATATATTTTGGAACCAAGTTGCAACTCTAGATTCATTGAACATGGCAGAATCTGGAAAGTTTTTTAATAAAACTGTTCCTACCCCAGACAGGATTTGTAACACAAGGTGACTCCTGGGTTCTAAAACACCTGTTGTGTGGTGCATTTGCACAGGATAAGCAAAGTTTGGAGAGGCATTTAAAAATGGGTAAATTAAGATGTGGAACACACCATGTGACAAACTTTCAGCAGTGAAGCATCTGTTCTTTAAAAGCCACAATAAAATAATTAGGGCCCGAGCAGGGAACCTGCAAGGACCCTATTGTTTTTCTAATGATTTTTATTATTTTTCTTCTCACAAAAGGATTGCATTTTTACACTGCCTAAACATACCCAAAAACTCACCAAACTTGGAATATAAGTCACACCTGGCGAAAAATTGTATAATCTGTTGTTGTCCTGAATTTCCACCACTAGGTGGCGCTGTTATTAAGGAAAGCGCATTTAGGCTAATAACTCCCATATACTTTGTCGCACATTCAAAAACCTTACATAGACGCGTTCAGTGGATTGTGCTGAATCTCGTGGTATAGGCCATGCCCATTTCCACCTACCGTTTTTTTTCGCTATGTCGCAAAATGTTGAAAACCTACTTTTTCGAACTCCTCCCAGCCAATTTCACCGATTTGCACGAAACTTGGCACACAGCATCTGTGGACCTTCCTGACAAAAAGTTATTAAAGGAATTTTGATAGGCCACACAATACTCAAGTTATTAAATAACAACTTCCTGCAGATTTGGTTACAAACAGGAAGTGTTGCATATCTCCACATTGGTGTGGTCTAATGACATGAAACTCAGGATACTACTTCCCCATGAGCCCCTGAGGCCCTGTGCAAAATTTTAGACGATGACCACAAGGTGGTGCTCTTTAAATTGATGTATTTTATATCTCCACAACGGTGCATCGGATTAAGACAAAACTTGGTACAGTTATTGTCAGTGCCCTCCTGAGGACATCTGACAAAGGGTTTACCGATCCACCACTAGTCGGCGCTCTGGCGTCACTTTAATTGCATAATTGGCCCTGTGCCCACACCATAACACTTATGGAAATGAAATTCATAGAGGTGCTATAGAATGGCCCCTGTGACTCACTCACCGAAAATGACCACCAGGTGGCGCTATTTTCAATTTAAAGGCGTTTTTGGCTCATAACTCCCACTTAATATGTTGCATATTATTAAACCTCATGCCGATGTGTTCCCTCCATTCAGATGAATTGTTTGGTGTAGGCCACGCCCACTTTTGCAGTAACTTTCCGTTTGCAAAATCGCGACAAATGAAAAACGTACTTTTTCGAACTCCTAGAGAATTTGACCAATTTGCACCAAACTTTGCATGTAGCATCTGTAGACCCTCCTGACAAAAAGTTATCAAAAGAATTTTGATAGTCCATGAACTGCCCGAAATATAAAATGACAAATTCCTGCATATTGTGTTGAAAACAGACAATCTTGCATATCTTTACAAAATGCTGTCTGATTATCACATAAATGGTCTTCATTGTGTGGTATGGCATGATGAGGCTTTGTGTAAAATTTGGTGCAAATCGGCCAATAGATGGCGCTCTGGTCGCAGTCTAATTAGTTTCAATGGGATAAAGTGGGGAAATCTTAAAGTCTTCTTCAAAACTCATCGACCTTCAACCTCTCCTTGTCCCTAATATGTTGAGCTAGACACACCATTCTATCCTTTAAAGAGTCAGAAGACCTCAAACTATGGGGCATGTATTCAGTTTTTAAATATCTTTTATGGTTTTCAAATCATCACAGTTTTACTTTCAGATTTGTAGGCCGTCTTCTGATTTTATAATGGGGGTGTATTGCGCAGTGTTGGGCACGTTACTTTTAAAAAGTAATTAGTGATAGTTACTAATTACTTCTCCCAAAAAGTAACTGAGTTAGTAACAGAATTACTCCATTATAAAAGTAATTAGTTACCAGGAAATTAACTGTTGCGCTACTTTTATTTCTTCCCCCTTTTGAGCTCGGTAGTCATTTTAGCTGCTTGGCTACAAATGTATTTAGAAAATGTATTTCTTTGACCGGCACCTGCTCTCCCCGATATTTTGTCAATGAGTGCTCTGAAGGAGTCTGAGTCAGCTGTTGATAACGGGAGCAAGTTCTCAACAACATACCTGTCTATCATTGCATTCAGTTCAGTCTGTGTCACAAGTTTCTGTGAAGCTGTTCGCAGAGCACAGGTTAGCCACACCTGGGGTCCGTTTCACAAAGCAGGTTCAACAAACTCTGAGTCTAACCCTGAACTCTGAGTTGATCTACTCTGAGATAGGAAACTCTGAGTTTTCGGTTCCAGAACAGCAGATTTGAGTTAGTTTGATCAACTCGGAGTAGTTTAACCTGGAGTTAAGCACGTGCACCACAAGTATAAAAAGACAGCATCAATGGAGCCCTGATTCGACGAGTCACCATGGCAACGGGGAAGAGGAGGGCTACGTTTTTCACCCCACTGGAATTGGAAATATTAATGCGCTCATACGGTGAGTTTGAGCACGTTTTTAGAAGGAAGTGTAACACCGCTGCAGCAGCAAAAGAGAGGGAGACGGCGTGGGAGAACATTGGTGCTCGGGTCAGTGCGTAATTTTAAATGTAGTCCTTTGCAATCACAATAATATTACAGGGGGAAACTGCTTGAGTGGTAGCTTATTAATTTATTTAATTTAGGTGCAACCCTGGCTGAGAAGCGCACTTGGCTGCAGCTTAAGTTGAAACATAAAAACATTGTTCAAACAGGTAAGACCTCGGCATTATCTCATGGGGGTAACTCATTTTGATCATGTTTTACATTGTAAATATTAAGTGGCTGTTTGACTGTACAGTTGTTTTATCCCCAACATAATGCTGTTTTCACACACATAAATGTCTTCTCATCTATATCATGTTCTGTTAAATAATTAAGCCTATTTAAACTAACACAGACTTCTACTCAGCCAACAGAAAGAAAGCAGATGCCCGTACAACGGGTGGTGGCCCAGCACCGCCACCTCTAACGGAGGCAGAGGAGCTGAAAATGATAAAGATGGGTAGTGGCCGTTTCAGGGCGAGGCACACTTTTCTGACCGCTCTGCATACAGTTGCCCTGCTCAAGTGCTCTGCATCTCCGACGTTGTATAAAAAACTCCCATTTGCAAAAAAAAAAAAACGAAGCGCAACACACAATATCTGCTGGGATGTGAGAGCATGACTTCGGTTGGTAATGTTGGAAATGTAAGGACGGATTAGGTTGTGTATGTAAATGATGGACTGTCACGTGAAACGGTACCGCTCAAAAAGATAACTGTCTGGAAATGCAAGAACATCTATGTACGGTCTGATAATCATCTCCCGACGAATATTTAATTCTCTGCGCAGTAATGCTGCACCTTCATCCACGGGATCATTATCAAAAGGACATGCCATGGTAGTGAAAATAGTCGCCACCTAATATAACTTCTAATGTAGCCCTACTGACTGATTTTTGCAATGATTTTCTCAAAAAACAGACGGCAGAACTATACTACGCCAAAACTCGCCGGCTGACTCAATGAATGAGGAAATCAAATACCGTGTGTGGCTGAAAGAGGGCGGAGACAGAGAGAAACTCGAGGTTTGTTGAGAAAAACCTGGTCCCGACCAGGTTAGTTTCACAGAGTATGTTACCGTGGTAACTGACCGAGAGCTTAAGTTACCTCTCTCTGTGAAACAGGCTGGAGTTACCCCTCTTTCTCTGGTTTGAGTTACCTCCCTTTGTGAAACGGAAAACTCAGAGTTTCCCTCATTTCAGGGTTAACAGACTCAGAGTTTTCACTAAACCTGCTTTGTGAAACGGACCCCTGGCCTGCTATCATCATCAACAGCGTCAGCAACAGAGTTTTGGCCAGTGTTAGTTTTGTAAAAGGTGTGCTCAGAGTTGCTTACAACGGATGTGGACAAAGGAGATTAAAGTAGTGTCTGTATTTCCACTTTGAAAACATCAACTTTCCCTCCGGACTCACCATTTCCACAGTTCCCCTCTGCTATTTTGAGTGTGTGATGCTGCTGTGTGCGTGTGTGGCTTGTGTGTAAACCGAACATTGCCACTGATTGGCTTAAGAACTCTAAATCAACGTTAGGGAGCCAATCATCATCACTTATGCGGTTGTCTCGCTCCTCCCTCCTCCCTCACCGGAGGAAAAAAAATACAGCTCTGCAGCTCCGGCGGCTGAGAGCCGAGATGGATGACAACAGCTTCAGTGATCAGCTTCAGTTTGTCACACGCCACATTTAATAGTCGGTAACGGCATTGTAACGATGGAAATAGTAGTATTGATTAGGTTAACTGTTACTGAAAAAAGTAACGCTGTGAGTAACGCCGTTTATTCTAATGCCGTTATTCCCAACACTGGTGTTGCGTGAAATAGAATGCGTGACATCATAGCTACAGTGGAGAGCAGCTGGAAGAACTGTAGAAAAAGTTCTCTTCAGCTTGATTTTGATCCCACAACTTTAACTTCACATAGACAATATATACATAGACATGTAGGAAATCTTGTTTGCTTTCGGCTGATGGTCTTATTTTGGATGTAGGACTTTTGGCTGTTAAAGCCCCAGAGGGACAAGCACAACAGCAACTCCCCCATGAGCTGCAATTTCTTCCTCTTCTTCAGATTTCATCATGCAGCAGGTGACATCTCACATCCCATCAGTTAATCAGTTCTTCTCTGACCTGGCTGGCTTTCATGGGTTTCTTTCAAGGTCTCCAGAGAGAACCAGTGTGTGTGACACAGTGGTGGCACACAGACTCCCAAGAGCAAACAGAGTGAGATGGAACATCTCCATCATCCAGTGTTTTGAAAGCATTAGGGGAGATTGAGCCTACCACTGTGCGAGAAGCTAGAAGGTTTCTGAGGCTACTGGAGGATGATACTCAGCTTCTTCCTGAAACTATTTCATTGCATCATGACTAGTGTGCACATTCTCTTCAGCCAGCTCCAGAGGCATCGATTCAGTCTTTGTCCGGGGAATCATGCAGCAGTTGACAGTTTTTCTGACTTCAGCAGACATTTTTTCAAACCGGCAATAGCAGTCCATCGAATTATGAAGCAACGACTTCCTCGGCGGAAGGTCTTCCTCGAGCATGCCCCGACGGCAGCAAGCCCCAATGGCAGCATGAATCGACGGCAGCACGCCCCGACGCGCGTGGACTGCGAGGGCCCGTTCAACGCTGCTTGCAGCTTTAATTTAGTTTGTTTTCCCACTGTCTGCATGTGTTAAAACATAAATACATATTTGCAGCTCATTTACATGAAGTCACTGGTGCTTTCTGGCTGAACTTGAATCTAAACTTTAGTTGCTCCTAAAGCTTCTGTCTGTGATTTTATGTCAATATAGTTTAGCACACCGCTGTTGACGGTTATGCGTTATTCACCATAACGTGCTGTTCTTGACAACAGATAATGGAAACACTATAATCCCTGATAATGATGCTGAGTTCTATGGGACTAATATCATATTGGTCAGTGTTAAGCAAAATATGCAGGGTAATGTGGGGAAATCTTTCAAATTGTGCACATGGAAGATTTGCCATCAGACATCCTCAATTATTACAATTTCAAATACAGCATTTATTCTTCTGACTGCAACTAGGGATAAAGTTTATAGTGATCACTCAGGTGATCTGAGGTGCAAATTATACACTTGTCTACAGTGCCATGAGTTTGTATTGAAATCAAGTTATCCAAATTAGAAATGTAGTGCACAGTTTCTTGGAAAGAAGCAAGACAAATTCAGGAACGGTGAGATTGATTTTAAACATTTGAAAGAAAAGATGTGATTTCTAATATGAAGATATTGAAGAGAAAACCTCATGAGCTTCAAATTGACATACTGTTAATTCAGTAAATTCACAAGTGACTTGAATGAGCCTTCAACAACAAACTGGTCAGGTCAAGTGTTGGATGTCACAGCAGCTTACTTATGTCTATTGAAATGTTCAATTCAGTAGAGAAGTACCCACTCACTTTATGGAACAATTAAGAATAAACCGTGCACAATCTTAATTTATATTATTTTATTCTCAAATACATGTTTCAGAGAATAATCCACAGCTATTTACATATTTTGAACGATGCAGCACAAATCAAGTACAACAGGTTTGCTCAGCAACATTTCAGGCCGACCGGTTCGTCACATTACATTTTAATCTTCTTGACGAACTTTGCAAACCACATGTAGGAAGTGGCTGCACACAAGCCGTACCTAAGAAAACAAGAGTGATTACTGACAAAATCAGTTCAGTGACTATATAACCATGAAGAGTACAGAGTGGGTTATTTAAGCATTGAAGCAGCTTAAGAGACAGAAAGGAGCCACCTACCATGTTGCTACGTACTGAATGTGTTCATTCCTCAGTGTGACCCTCGTCTGTCCACCAATTGGTCCTCCGGGAATGGTGCTCCCTGAATTGAAACAAGACACATTACAACAGTTCCCTTTTCTGCACACATGAAGAACAATTACCACCGACTGTATGAGTGGATTGTATGTTTAATCAGACATTCACGTGATACAGTTGATTCACAGAGCATCATAGACTTTGCTGATCACGAGACCTTACCCAAGTCGGCGTCGATGAAGATGGGCTCTGCTCCGGTGACGCTGGCCATGGCCTCCAGGTCTCGGTAATGCCAGCGGTTTCTCTCCACGTCGTTTTGCGGCACGAAGGGTTTGCGTTGCTCTGTCTGCCGAACTACCCCGACCACCTCCACTTCACCTTCCATCTGCACACATGCATCATCACCGTTCATTTGAGTCGGCCTGAATAAGCTGTGATGCTTACAAATGTGAGTATGGCTGATTGAAAGTTATGGTGCCAGTTTCCTCTAAAGGGCGAGTTCACCCAACAGTTATCCATTCATCCTCATGCTGATGGGAATTTGAGTGAAGTTTTGTAAGCGCGCAATTTCTGTCATGAGTGTACTTTCAAATAAAAAAGGAATAGATGTGCATGTGATCTGGAATACTAACCTGTCCCTTCATCCTGGTCTCCGGTCTGATCTTCTTCCTCGGTACGTAACCTCTGTTCACCAGGATTGTGATGCTGCAGGTGAAGATGCAGTTATTGTAAGCACAGGGTTTATTTTACAATCTGAAAAACCCAGAGCGACTGTCGTTTGATCTGTTGTCTTACCCAAGGTCAGTGCAGTGGAATGGAGTGATGACATTTGCCCCAGTCTCTCCGCTCGAAGACAACTGGCCTGCCTCTCTGGCCTCTTTCTCTGGGTCGACCGGAGAGCGGGGCAGAATGTACATCTCCTGTGAGTGGTCGTACTTTCCACGCACCTTCACCCTTCTGTACTCAAGGCTTTTCAGCTCATGAGGGCTAGGATCCAAGGAGAAAAAAATGATGAGAAAATCAGCACAGTAATAGATAAAAGATACAGATTTTGAGGGAGGACAAGGACAATTATCACCTTCAGTCTGAGGAGGAGGGCCTATTGTTATTTCCTTGACAGGGTTTAAATACAATGCAGTTTAAGTCAGTGAAGTGCAGTTTTTTTTTTAATATATATATAATGTTGATTGTGGACCTAAAATGTAGCCATGCCACTGGATATCTTACAAACCAACTTGCATGTTTGTATTTCTAAAAATGTATCATCTGCTTAATAAAACAGGAGACGGATATATATATCATAAATATGTGAGCCTGTCTTTGTGTGACCTGCTGTTCAATCCTAAGCGTGTGCGAGAATGTAACACCGTACTGAATGGATGACACGCGTACTTACTCAACAGGAAGGGGAATGGGTTCTGCTGTGGTGAGTCTCCTCAGGTCAGCGATCAGCTCCATCTTCCACTGACGTCGTTTCACCTGCAGAGACACAAAAGAAGCATCTGAGTCCCCCCGACGACAACAAACCAAGGACACATCGACATTAGACACAAAGTACATAAGCTTTATACCTGCCATGTTCCAAGGCCAAAGGTGGCGGCAGGGATGAGCAGCAGAAACCATTTGAGCAAAGAGTCTTCTGCTTTCTCTGCGCTGGCTCCTGTGGAGCTCAGCTGTCGCCCGAAGAGAATAAACCTGCCTGGAAATTCACAACACACAGAACATGTGTGGATGTTAACCCTTACAGTTCTTCCATGCAAGATTGTTCAAAATAGCATTCAATTCAGCACTATATGAGACAGTTTAAACCTGATGTTGACGTGAATTGATATTTTTTTTAAAGATTCAATATGCATCACATTAACATTTAAACTGTCTAACACACTTTATATATACATATTTCACAAGCTATTGGCATTTACAAATCTAAGGACAATTTTCTGAATACCCAAATACCATAGATTGCAATGTGTTCTTCTTATGGTCACAAAATAGCTGTATAAAACATATGTATACATTATTTGACTTGTGTAAATCAAGTCTCTCTCTTGGTTTAATTGATTGCCATGGACTATTTGCATTGAGTTCTGAGCATTTTGTGTTGAGGAACAGAATAAACAAAGGTGAGTCCAGTGTCATGACTATGTTCTTCAAATTGAGCATATTTCTGTTTTTACCGTCTGCACGTTTGAAGAGTGGCTGTCTGGTCAGGAGGAGAGTCCTCTTGATGTAAATAACATGAGTCTGCAATAACACAAAATCAGCCCCCCCACAGAAAAATGACTTTCACAACACTCAGTGGAGTTTTTCTTTAGAACATAAAGACGCAGATATGAATTATAGAACAAGTCATTTACCTGCTTCTTTAATGTCGTGAGCGCCCTGGTGGAAAAAGCCAGCACTGATTTCAGGGAAGACATGCTGGATCAAAACATCAGCGAAACAACTGGGAGAGTCTGGACGAGATAACCGACGAAATGTCAGCTACATAACTGATCCGAAGGGGGACCGCTTCTCGTGTTACACCTTCCGGTTTGGTGACGGTCCGCCCCGTCATGTTCCCCCACGTGTGTACAGAAATGTGTTGATATTTTCTACCCGTGAGTTCCTGCCTTCCTTCACGTGTCTCCTTTTAGCTGGATTTAAGGTTAATTTGCAAACATGGATCTCGCCTCAAAGGACTCGTACATCCAGAAACTCGCAAGTAAAGTCTTCTCTCAACGAGACCAGGAGCCGAAGAAGAGACCGTTCGGTAATGTTAGCTTATCATGTTGGCTAATTTACACCCGGTTCTGTTTAAGTACTATTTTCTGCGCTTTAAGTACAAGTGTGACTGTTACAGTTCATGTGTGGAAAAGCATCTAAAACACAATTATGTGTAGTAACTTTGGCTGTGAGTACAGTTGACCAAAGGAGGCGCTGCAGTGTTTAAAAAGCTGTTTTTCCTCATGTAGTTGGTGTATTTAAGATAAATCTCTGGTGGAATATTCAGAGAAGTAGATATAAACAAATAATAATCAACTATTTCATATCTTATATATAATTATGGTAATCTGTATTCAGCAAAAATACAAAACATTCTCTTTTCCAGCTTCTAAAATGTGAAGATTAGCTGTTTTTCTCAGGTTTTATATCTGTGAATTAGTATCTCTGGGTTTGGGACTGTTTGACAGAAGAAAACGTGGGAAATTGAAGACATTGTGCTCCTGGAAATTGTGATTGACGTGTGTTGTTCCAACATCAACCAGACAAACAATTATTTCATTAATTCGATTTTGAATTCATTAATCCAGTGCTTCCCAGAGAGGATCGACTGATATCTTCTTTCAGGGCTGATACCATTTACTAGTAATCAAGGAGAAAAAATTACATTTTCTGCTCTTTATAATTCCACTTCTCATTATTTAGTGTTAATAAGCTATTACTTTCAATGTGTAACCAATCAAATAGTCTTGTGGATGAGACATTCAGTGAGACCACACAACTAAAGAATGCTGCCACTGTGTCAAAGTATTGCATTTTTAGTGTGTTTATTTTATCAGCAGTCCAGTGAAAAAACACTG
Source organism: Sparus aurata (assembly GCF_900880675.1). NCBI lineage: Eukaryota > Metazoa > Chordata > Actinopteri > Spariformes > Sparidae > Sparus > Sparus aurata. The sequence goes on from NC_044198.1 coordinate 19,853,310, forward strand.
ATACTGATACTAATCGTAAAAATGCTAAATTAGTCGACCAGGCTGATAATATTTCCTTCCCTTCTTCGCAGCCTGGAGTCAAGATGCAAGATTAATATAGTAGTCGGTTTTGAGATGGTTGTTTTACAAGGAAACTACAAGGAATGCACTAAATCTGTTGGACTTTTATCAGCTGTTATTGGCTTTTGTCTCTTGAGGAATGAGGAAAATGCGGAAATAAAATGAGTATGAGCTTATACTCATTTCCCCTTCGGTCACAGAAAATCAGATCTGCACTAACTTTCTTTTTCCAGTTTGATGTCATTGCCAAAGCATGTTTACGTTCCTAGTCTGGTAACTGTAATGACAACTGCAGCATCTCGGCAGTCCAACTGACATTATAGTGTCTTGTATACCGTATGTCACCATTAATATATGTGTTGTGTTCTCTGTCTTTAGCTTATTTCAAGGGTAAAACTGACACTGGTCCTCCAAAGAAGAAGAAAAAGTGTAAAAAGAAGCATTTTAAAGAAAAGAGCTCAGATGAAAAGAAACCCAACCCGAAATCCCAACAGAAGTCTTCACCCTCTCCTGCAGCACAGAAAGGCCCGGCCTCTGCAAAACTGAATGGCTCCAAATCTCAGAACCCAATTATATCTACACCGCAGCAGCCTAAAGGTATTTTTCTTTCTTACTGTCTTTTCCTGTTATACAAATGTGTTAATGTGTCCTACAGTCAGATTTTGTCCTGTTTTTTCTTACTCAAAGGAGCAAATGCAGCGTCCAACTTCTCCACTGTAGATGTACTGCGCAAGAGACTGCATGAAAAGATTGAAGAGTCCAGAGGGCAGGTAGGCAGTATTTAAAGATGGCCCAGACAATAAAAGGAAAACCACAAGGGGACTTTTTTGTACACAGTTTATACACATTAGTGACAATCTGACATCTGTCAGTCTGTTAAACTAACATGTAACGCTTTGTCTTCTGTCAGGGAGCCCCAAAGGATGCAGCATCAGAGGCAGTCCAGGCAAAGCGGGCAAAGCGAAAGCTGGAACGGGAGCGCAAGAAGAGGAAGAGGAAAGAGTTTCGGATGAAGCAACTGGCTGAAAAAAGTGGGCAAGAACAGCAGCCGGAGATTAAACAGGAAGAAGAGCCAGTCCAAAAGAAGGCAAACAAAAGAAATGAATCGGCCATCATCTTCAATACAGTGCAGACGGTGGAAGAGGGATATGTCGACAAGATACAGAAAAAGAGGAACAAGAAACAGAGTGTGAAGGGCCAGATAACCCCACTGACAGGGAAGAACTACAAGCAGCTGCTCAGTCGTGTGGAGGCCCGCAAAGCAAAGCTGGAGGAGTTGAGGGAGAAAGACGCAGGGAAGGCCCGCGAGATGGAGGAGAAGATGAAGTGGACCAACTTGCTTTACAAGGCAGAGGGCATCAAAATCAAAGACGACGAGACCATGCTGCGCACCTCGCTGAAGAAGAAGGAGAAGAGGCGTGAGCAGAGGAAGAGGAACTGGAACCAGCGCAGCGAAAACATCATAGGGAAGATGCAGCAACGTCAGGACAAGAGGCGAAGGAACCTCCAGAAACGCAAGCACGCCAAAACAGAGAAGAAGAAGGACAGGGCGCGAAAGAAGGGCAGAGTGCTGCCTGAGGACTTGAAAAAGGCCGCAGTTTAGAGGAAGGACTGTGTAACAACCTAGGCAATGTCTAAGTAAGTCTGTCTTTTCGCGGGCAGTACGACTTATTAACATGATATGAACAGTGCACATTTTGTACGTTTGCTCCTTTTTTTTAAGAAGTAATATTATGTGTGTTGCGGTCAATAAAATGTGGTCCTTCATTGATTGTTATGAACATGAATGGCAACCTGTGTTTTTTTTTATTTTTTTCTTTAGAAAGGAATAGCTGGATATTTTGGGGAAAATAACTCATTCACTTTAGGTTAGATGCAAAGACTGATGCTAAGGGCTTTCACAATATCAGATTTACCTGGAAAATTATCACAGACAAAATAATTCATAATAAAGATATCGCAATATCTACAATATATCAGTCGATTTCATCTTTGTTTTCTGTGTTTACTGCTTTGTTTACTGTGTGTTTTCTGTGTTTTAATGGAATGAACAACACTCTTGTAATACAAGAGAAGGGAGGTGGAGAGAGGTTCTAACTATAAACTACAAGAAGAGCAATTACATTTGCTAGCTAGCTAACAATACTGCAGCTCCTTCCTCTTTCTCCGTTTAATGGTGGGTGGTTGCTGGTGTTAGGGCACATTACTGCCAGGCAATGACAAGGCAAGATTGAAAATAAATGATTTAAGACTATTAATAACAATATCAATATTTTATTGTCTAATATAGCTATCATTGTCAATACTGGTCAATGGCGAAACCCCTAATTAATAAAACACTTTGCCTTTACTCTAAATACGATGCAACCAAAACATTACCTGAAGCAGCTTGGTAGCTCAATTAGCATAGCACAAAGACTGAAAACAAGGAAACAGCACCTACCAGCATATCTAAAGCTCACAAAATGTTTTTTTAATTAAAAAAAAAAAAAAAAAAATCTTTATGGAAATATAGGAACTAAAAAAGAGACAATTTGTGTTTTGACGTTGGGGTTAGGCGCCGGACTATTTCTTTGCTTGGCGCAGTGAAAGTCTTGCAACACCTTGAGGTTACCAGGCAACCAGCATATAAACTCCTCGAGCTACTTCTTTAGCATTTATGCTAGTGTTAATTTTGTGCACCTATCGTGTATTATGCATTTTTAGTTGGTTGTATTTTACACTGAGCCATGTGTAAAAACAGTGTTTACTAACGCTTTTCCTAAAGCGAGAGTTACATCCTGGTAACTACAAGGCTGTTTCTCCTTCCGCCGAGACAGAGGGTAGAAGGAAAATATAAGGAGTTCAATAGGGACGTGCCATCACTTTGGTACACCAGCTCACTAATATCTTATTTGTTTGCAATCTGTGCATATACTATGTGACAGTTTAAACAACATTTTGAGTGTTACTGGGAGATTCGTTTCGGACTATTTCTTTGCTAGGCGCAGTGACTGATGCATTGAGGTTGCCAGGCAACCAGCATAGACAGAGAGTGGTATCACTCCTCTAGCTGCTTCTGTAGATGCTAATATTATGTTTTTAAATATAATATGTATTTTTATTTTTCAAGATTGTGTATAGGTGGTGCCTGAGCTGGCTGTATTAGAAATGTTTAGTCATGTGTTAAACACTTTTAGCCATCGCTGGTTTTTAATGCACTTGTTCATATTTGGTGCTACATCCTGGTTACTGCTGAGCCGTTTCTCGCCCCGCCCAGACAGGAAGTAGAAATGAAAACACAAGGAGGTCGAAGGGGAGGTCCAAGCACTTCAATTCACCGGCGCACTCGATTTTGACGTAGAGATTCATGTCTGCAGTTATTGCAGAATAGACAAAACAACACATTCATAGGAACCAGTAGTGCACTGGTATCTTTGTGGGTGATATAGGCCTGTGCGCTCTTATAGCGATGATCATAAATTGATGGGATTAATCAGGAATCTTGCCAGAAGTTCGACTGTAATTCGACAGATTTTAATAAGAAATAATCACAAGGTGAGTACAGCTGTGCTGAACAGAAGAGACACTTATGCAATGCGATAGATGCTGTGCTTGAATATGTGCTTGTATTTTAGATAATCATGGCAAGACAACTTCATGCGAGCAGAACAGACGGTGTGGATAAAAACGTTTGGTACGTGGCGACAATTTATTACTTTTCCACGACTTAATGATTGACAGGTCCATTTATAAAAGATAAGTTTGATTTTACAGATCATCGGGTCTGTCTCTGTTTGTATTGACACAATGTGACTTAAGAGTACGCTTCCCTATTTCAACCCGCAATATGATCATCTGACTGGTGGAGTATAAGGGTGAAACACAGCCAGGGACCAAGTCCTTCAAATACATTTGGAATTTATTAAAATAGTCAGATTATATCGTACGATGCTGTTATACGATGGTATGTAGTTTCAAGTTGGTAATCTTAAAACTTGTACATGTTTTTTTGTCGCTTCCAAAACTCTTGCACTCTACATAACTTCTGGCAAAAAGAAAATCATTACTAAGAAACACTCTGTCCATTTCAACATGAAATTCAAAATCAGCAACTTCTCTTTGGTGTTATGCAAAAGAATCGCATAAAAAAAAAAGAAGAAAACAAACAAACAAAAACATGTAGTATAGTATTAAGAAACAGCAATCCAGCTAAAAAGTAGCTAACATTCAGAGACCATAACATATGACCATCACAGGACATGATTTTTGATGATGTACCTATGGCTGATTAATTCTGAATGATAATTTTCATAACCGCCATCTGACTGGTTTTGCACCAACAGGGTTGAATTCACACAACTGGCAGCAGACTACAAAGCAGTGAACCTTGGACAGGGGTTTCCTGACTTCTCTCCTCCAAAGTTTATCCAGGAGGCTTTCTGTAAAGCTGTGAGTGGAGGACCCATCATGCACCAGTATACCAGAGCATTTGTAAGTGGAAATACACACCTGGTCACGGTTTTCAGTAAATGTCAGAGAAGCATGCTCATTTTTAGTTCATGTTCGAAGAATTCATAGGACAGATGGATGCAGAACATACAGTGAGAGGGACCTTCAGTTCTCGTGTCATTTCTCTCCTCAGGGCCACCCTCCTCTCGTAAGAAGTCTGGCTAAATTCTTCAGTAGGATTGTGGGACATGAGATAGATCCTCTAGAAGACATCCTGGTCACAGTTGGAGCTTATCAGGCTCTCTTCTGTGCATTTCAAGCTCTGGTTAATGAAGGCGATGAGGTATGAAAATCAGCCTGAGACGGATCAGTGCAGGGATAATTGTTGAAAACATTAAATCTTGAAAGCTTAGAAATGGCAAAATTTGAACCGTGATGTTTTTAAAGCTCAAAAATATGCTTAAATTCCAATATAATTTCCAGTAAATGTTTGATTTTCCACACGACCTGTTTTTAATGGTTAATGACTTGTAAAAAAGAAGAATATTGACAGAAATGTGTCTTCCAGGTGATAATTGTTGAACCGTTCTTTGACTGCTACCAGCCAATGGTGAAGATGGCCGGAGGGAAGGCAGTGTATGTACCCCTGAGGCCAGTGAGTGGTTTACACACACATTACAATGCATTTTTGACAGCCTTGGTCACCTTATTTTGAATTTATACAACAACTTCTAAGAGTTTTTATTTTCTTTTGTTACATTTCAGAAAGCTGCCAGCGGAGCCGTCCTGTCAAGTGGAGACTGGGTTCTTTCTGCTGAGGAGTTGGCCAGTAAATTCACTCCACGCACAAAAGCCGTCGTTATCAACACTCCCAACAACCCAATAGGCAAGGTAAGTGTTTAATGTTAACGGTTTGTGCAACCGGCCAGCATCTCAGTTATTTGACTGACACATTCATGTCCCTGTCAGGTTTACAAGACTGAAGAGCTCCAAATGATCGCTGATCTGTGCATCAAACATGACGCGTTGTGCATCAGCGATGAGGTGTACGAGTGGCTGACTTATGACGGAGCCAAGCACGTAAAGATAGGTGAGATCCCGTTCGACAAAATTCCCACAAAGTATAACACAGCATGATGAATATATTAATTTGAGTATCGATATATGTGCAGCCAGCCTTCCTGGGATGTGGGAACGAACCATCACTGTTGGCAGTGCTGGAAAGACCTTTAGTGCGACAGGCTGGAAGGTAGTGCACAGACTATGTAATGTTTTCATCTTGTTTACTGCATGTAGTTTTGATGACCTTTTCTGGTCTCAGGTTGGCTGGGCCATCAGTTCTGGGCATATTGTGAAACACATGAAAACCATCCATCAGAATACGGTTTACCACTGCGCTACAGCTGCTCAGGTAAACACATCATTGTTTTATTGTGGAGGGTAGTCTTTCTTTTGCGCTATCAAACGGCCCAATCATTATTTCAACTGAAGTCCCGCCTTGTTTTTCCTATTTTGTCCTTCTCATCCATTGCTGCCTGTAACAGGAGGCAGTGGCTCAGGGATTTGAGAGAGAATACGAGGTGTTTGGGAGTCCAGAGAGCTACTTCCAGCAGCTGCCTGCGATGCTGCACCTCAAGAGGAACAAGCTGGCCTCGTGTCTGGAGAGTGTGGGTTTGCAGCCCATCATGCCACAGGGAGGCTATTTTATGATCGCAGACATCTCCTCTGTCAGTGAGTGAAGAACATGTGCATCTGTTAGTGATGGAAAATCTTTTGTTCTTCTGTTTGTTCTCTGGTTTGTGCTCTCTTATTATTTTTCACCTCGGCTTTTTATTTCCCTACAGAGGTGGACTACAATGACCAGAGCTCTGTGGACGAGCCAAACGACTTCAGATTTGTTAAATGGCTAACTAAAGAGAAGGTAAATATCGCTTTCAGTTTAAAGTGAACTGGATTTACTGAAGAATATTTCAGATTTGTCTCACTTTTATCTGTATGATTTTGCTTTCTTTTCTTCAGGGTTTGGCAACAATCCCCGTCTCTGCGTTCTACAGTCCAGAGCACAGCAAGGAGTTTGACAAGTACATTCGCTTCTGTTTTGTCAAGGTAAATTCCAGCTCAGCTGACTGAAATGAATTTTATCCATGCCGTCTCTGCCGTCTCACTCAGTCGCTCTTTGTCTCGCAGGAGGACTCCACCCTGGATGCAGCAGAAGACATCCTGAGGAAGTGGAGTAAAGGACAGTAAAGTCACCTGTGATGTGAAGCGTTACCCGTCCAGCCACATTTAATCAAGCTCACGCTTCTTGAACTGATTTTGGGTACCCTCCTCAGTTAAATGAGCCATACTGAGTGTTTCTGTTGTACGTTGGTGTCACAGTAAAGGCACAAGAAACATAACGTCCACTTTCAGTATTTCCTTGCACTGCGACTGTGAAGCACTCAGGTTTAAAAAAGAAAAAAACATCCTTTTGAATGATCCTGTGCAATGATGATCAAAGTATTTTTCAATGTTAGAACTGATTCTCAGTCGAGATATTTGTCCTCAATCAACCTCATGAAAAGTTAATTGTAAAGCTTTTAATAAATCCTAATTTTTCTTCATCAGGTTTACTCTTCTCTGTTCTACAGCTTCATTTGCAAGCGTTTGGCTCACGCCTATAAAGGGAAATGTGTATATTAGAGTCTTTGGATGTCCTAAGTTGTCTTATTTCCAGATACAACCCCTATTTTAAAAAGCAGGGATGCTGTGTAAAACAATTAAATCAGTATCTGATCATTTGCTCATCTTTATTCGAGTATACACCACTTACTTGGAAGCCTTTGGATGTCTGATGCATCATGTCGTGCATGAGATTTCAAATCAAGCCAAATATAGTTTATGTAATTTTTTAAGGCCCTAACCCCTTGACGCCTGAATTTATATGCAATTATGTTAAAAAATTAATTATTTGTGTTTTTGCTTTCAAGCAGAGACTGAATTAAGTGGAGATAATTAATTTGACTATAGCACATAGAATAGTTATAAATGTGGGTAAGATGCAAATTGCACACATGCACTATCTCAGCTGCATTCTGAATAGAAGCGGTTTGAGGCGAATTCGCGACAATAGGCGTTAAGGGGCTAAATATGGAAATTATGCAAGTTTATGTACTTTTATGCATTTTGCTCTTTGAATAGGTTGTTTGTTCCCCCTAAGCGCTCGTTTCTGACGATTTTAAATGCACAAAGCTCAGTGTCAATAAGAAAATGGACAGCCATCATGAATTTTTGCCCCTGTTGAGATTACAAAATGCCATTTTTCTGCCAGGTGCAGGAATATTTCCTCTGAATATCAAGTGTTAAGTGTTCATTTTCATCTTCAGTGTTACTGTTATCGAATTTGAACTTGGGGCATGTAAGCATATGTGATCTGGACCCATTGTGTTTTCCAGCTAATAGGCTTATTTTGAAATTAAAAAATGTAGGCAGGAAAAATGAATAATTCGCCGTGTTCAAACTCCTATTGATTAATGCCAGGGGTCTGGGAGAATAAGATAGGAGTTTAAGATAATTTTCACATAAATGTCCAGGATCAAGGTGAGGTTCATGAAGTATGATTGTGAATGCAGGAGACCTGAGGACTTCTTCCACCTCTGTCATATAAAGGTACAAAAGGTTAAACAGTCAGGAGAAGGTGGGGTGTAGGTGACTGAATGTTTTGACGCTCAGAGTTCAATAAGAAAGTATCAGCAGGTGGCTGCAGAAGCTCAGGTGCTTCTCTTTTGATAATCGCAGCTTTTTAAATCTCCGATAATCATGTCAGGACGACTACATGCGTGCGGAACAGACGCTGTGGACAAAAATGTGTGGTGAGTGATAATGACACAGGTGGACTTTAGACACTTTGACACCTGTGCTGAGCATGAGTTTATGAGCAATAAACTACAAACGGTCAAGAAACTGCTCTCTTTAGTGGAATCTAAACTGTTTGGTGTTTCAAACCATTCACACTGAAAGAAAAAGGTTTTTGAAAAAGGAGCAATTTTGGTGTTCATGCTTGTTAAAACTCTGGGATTTTGTAATCCTGAGTAAAGCCTGTCGGGAAGCTGTGTCCTTCCTCTACCGCTCGGGACATTAATGTCTTCATCGGCTAGACATAGCAGTTTAAACCCAACCACCGTCCTGCTCCTGAACTGCATCCTCAAGTGTATTGTGAATTGTTGTGTTTTGACCCTCAGGGCAACAGTACAGATGGCTCAAAAGGCTGGAGACATGCCACTAGATGTTTGTCATAGATGTTTCTCATACTCCAGACAACTGAAATAATGTCATCACAGTGGTTGACGGGCAGTTTTGCACCAACAGGGTTGAATTCACACAACTGGCAGCAGACTACAAAGCAGTGAACCTTGGACAGGGGTTTCCTGACTTCTCTCCTCCAAAGTTTATCCAGGAAGCTTTCTGTAAAGCCGTGTGTGGAGGACCGTTAATGTACCAATATACCAGACCATTTGTAAGTGGAAATACACACCTGGTCACGGTTTTATCTTTCAGTAAATGTCAGAGACGCATGCTCATGTTTAGTTCATGTTCGAAGAATTCATAGGACAGATGGATGCAGAACAAACAGTGAGAGTGACCTTCAGTTCTCATGTCATTTCTCTCCTCAGGGCCACCCTCCTCTCGTAAGAAGTCTGGCTAAATTCTTCAGTAGGATTGTGGGACATGAGATAGATCCTCTAGAAGACGTCCTGGTCACAGTTGGAGCTTATCAGGCTCTCTTCTGTGCATTTCAAGCGCTGGTTAATGAAGGCGATGAGGTATGAATATGTCATTAATGCAACATTTTCCTTTTTTCCATGACGTGAACAAATTATGTTGGTGTGTTTTCAAAACAAAAAGGTTCATTGTTGCTATTTTATTCTGTTGTGCGGTTTATTCTTCCGGTTCCATATTGGAAAAGGACGTTTTTTTGGGTGAATTTCTCCTAATATTACCTTAAAAACACAAATAATACAAACAGATATGCTTTAAATGGCACGTGTCTTTCAGGTGATAATTGTTGAACCGTTCTTTGACTGCTACCAGCCAATGGTGAAGATGGCCGGAGGGAAGGCGGTGTATGTACCTCTGAGGCCGGTGAGTGGTTGACACACGCACATCACAATGCTTACAATCTTTTGACAGCCTTGGTAACATTTGTTTGAATTTATACAACAACTTTTAAAGATTTTTATTTTCTTTTGTTACATTTAAGAAAGCTGCGAGCGGAGCCGTCCTGTCAAGTGGAGACTGGGTTCTTTCTGCTGAGGAGCTGGCCAGCAAATTCACTCCACGCACAAAAGCAGTCGTTATCAACACTCCCAACAACCCATTAGGCAAGGTAAGTGTTTAATGTTAAAGCTGGACGGTTTGCGCAACCATATTTTTTTGGCCTTTATATGGCTTTATTGACAGATCAGCTGAAGACAGGAAACAGGATGAGAGAGGGGGAGTGACACGCAGCAAAGGGCCCCAGGCCAGGAGTCGAACCCGGGTCCGCTGCAGCGAGGACAAAGCCTCTGTACATGGGACGCCTGCTCTACCAACTGAGCTAAACAGCACCCTAGCATCTCACTTATTTGACTGACACTTTCATTCAAGGTTTACAAGACTGAAGAACTCCAAATGATCGCTGATCTGTGCATCAAACATGACGTGCTGTGCATCAGCGATGAGGTGTACGAGTGGCTGACTTATGACGGAGCCAAGCACGTAAAGATAGGTGAGATCCAGACAGAGCTTGACAGAATGCACGCACAATATAAAGATGCAATACTGATATAGTTATTATATTGATATATGTACAGCCAGCCTCCCTGGGATGTGGGAACGAACTGTCACTATTGGCAGTGCTGGAAAGACCTTTAGTGCGACAGGCTTGAAGGTAACGCACAGATTGTCTGAATATTCAGGTAATATGTTCTTCTTTGTTTAACTTTGTTATCACGACCTGCTTCCTCTCAGGTTGGCTGGGCCATCAGCTCTGGGCAAGTCATTAAACGTCTCAAAGCCATGCATCAAATGTCTGTGTTTGATTGTGCAACGGCTGCTCAGGTAAACCCAATAATTCCTTAATTTTCACATATGTTTCTGCACATGATGTCCTGTTTCAGTCCTGTGCAGCTCATGTTGTCCTTCTCATCCATTGCTGCCTGTAACAGGAGGCAGTGGCTCAGGGATTTGAGAGAGAATACGAGGTGTTTGGGAGTCCAGAGAGCTACTTCCAGCAGCTGCCTGCGATGCTGCAGCTCAAGAGGAACAAGCTGGCCTCATGTCTGGAGAGTGTGGGTTTGCAGCCCATCATGCCACAGGGAGGCTATTTTATCACCGCAGACATCTCCTCTGTCAGTGAGTGAAGAACATGCGCATCTGTTACTGATAGAAAATCTTTTCTTCCTCTGCTTCTTCTCTGGTTTGTGCTCTCTTATTATTTTTTACCTCGGCTTTCTATTTTCCTTCAGAGGTGGACTACAATGACCAGAGCTCTGTGGACGAGCCAAACGACTTCAGATTTGTTAAATGGCTAACTAAAGAGAAGGTAAATATCGCTTTCAGTTAATACTGAACTGCATTTTTTGAATAATATTACAGTTTTGTCTCACTTTTAATTGTTTGATTTTGTTTTGTTTTCTGCAGGGTTTGGCAGCAATCCCTGTCTCTGCATTCTACAGTCCAGAGCACAGCAAGGAGTTTGACAAATACATCCGCTTCTGTTTTGTCAAGGTAAACGAAATGCAATTTATGACATTGAATTTAATCTTAATTAGATTTTCTTTTCTCTTTTTAATAGTGTTGCTTTATGACAGTCCTTCCACTCAAACTCTCTCTTTCTCTTAAAGGAGGACTCCACTCTGGATGCAGCTGAGGACATTTTGCGGAAATTCAATCAGTGATATAGCCCACAATATGGATTTAAACCTCTGGTGAAAACCCACTTGGCTAACATACCTTGTAAATATTTCTGTGCAATATCGTTTTTTTTTTTAATTTATCAATAGAGTATCAATGTACCTAAAAAGTTTAATAAAGACTTTCACAAATCCACTTCTTTGTTACCCTCTTCTGTCCCAATGGCCTCGTAGACAAAGTATCCGTCTCAAAAAGCAATTTGAATGTCACAGTGGAAAAGCAATTCCCCCGAAGCATGGCCCCTTTACACAAACTTGGATTGTATATAACACTTTACAACTTTTTTTTTTTTAATTATTCTTATTTGCAGTAAAGGAATGTGCCATTCCTGGACTGATTTCCAAACAGAAAGAATAAACAAAAAGGAATGGATTTTCTAGTAATAACAGATCACAATGAATACATTCCACTATGCCAACCTGACCAACAATTAAGGTAAACAAAGTTTGCAGAGTTGAAGTTTGATTCAGAATCAAGCAGAAATGCCAATTGTTTCAATACTTTCAGCAGTCTTATGATATAACATAATTTAAGCCCATTGGTGTCCTGTGTTTCAGGAAAACAGATGATATATCCGGTCCTTCTAGTTTAAGTATAGAAGGACAAAAATATGTATATTCCAATACTAATGTTAAGTCACAAGCGTGTTTGAAGGAATCACATCAGTTCAAATAGTAAAGCTTTTGACATTAATTAGCCAGTATCAACCGACTTTTATTTTGAAATTCCGATAGCACACGGGGAGAATGAAGTCTTTGCTTTCTTCTGGTATTAAGAAAATAATTAAGCATCAGCCAGTCGGGAGGGCAATTGTTTAAACTGTTTTTGCAACATTTTTGCGTTATACTGTATTGTACTGTAGAACAAGAATCAAGGTGAGCGCCTTATAACAGTGGAGGGCAGTGTCACGTGCCGTAACGTACAGCTGGCCGGAAGAAGAAGAAGAAGAAGAAGAAGAAGAAGAAGAAGAAGACGGAGAAAAAGAGGAAGAGGCAACCCGGAAGTAAATAAACTTCACATGTTGTGCGTGTAAAAATGTCCACTGGAGCTGCAGTGAAGAGACCTAATTCCATGTCCACTCAGGTACTGTGAGGCTATAGTTTAAAATTAAAAATAACATTGTACTTTCTCTGTATCACTTTTAACGTGTTTCTTGATTGCTACAGGTCGGGGAGAGAGTGGACTGGAAGAAAAGGAAAGCAGAAAGTGAGTAAACGGCTAGCTTAGCTCACACGTTGCTAACAGCTTTTAGATGAATGCCATCAGTTTGCTTTGATAGATCATTTGTGGTGCGATGTTTTATTTGCTATAAGGCTCAAAATGTGTCAAAGCGTCTTTACCCGAAAGTGAATGTGTGCATTCTGATTGTTGTGAGTGACTTTATTATGAAGTAAAAATATACTTCATGTACTTTAACAATTATTTGTTAAATAGTCATCTACATATTACTCTAACAATTTAGCCTCATAGGTCTTTTTATAATCTGTACAAGTGATGTTACACATATCTACTGAATACTTTCTCTTACCCAGAACTTTTTGAATGCATCCATTGGCTGCAATCAAATTAAATTATTATCCTTTATCTTTGATTCTCCCTCAACAACAGTAAATGAGGCTAAGAAGCAAAGGAAAGAGGCCAAGCTGATCAAAGAGTTGGATAAGCAGAAAGAAGAAGAGGCTTCAGAGAGGGAACAACTGGAACAAAGCCAGAGCAAAAAAGGTAACTGACTGTCATTTTATTTACTGTTCATAACTATGTGCGAATAGAGTGCTGTAATGTGTGATCTATACATGTATCTGTGTCTTTAAGGTCGGGCTTACACGGTGAGCGTGGCCCTGCCAGGTTCTGTCCTGGAGAACGCTCAGTCCCCTGAACTTCGTACATACCTGGCCGGACAGATCGCCCGAGCCTGTGTCGTATTCTGCGTCGATGAGATCGTCGTGTTTGATGAACAAGGGGAAGATGTCAAGTAAGTGAACTTTGGTCGCAATTGTTGGTCAGCAGCACTCCTCAAACAACTAGAAAGCTAAGAGAGATGATTTTGCTTTTGTCTTTTTGTCTCACAGGAGCGTTGAAGGAGAATTTAAAGGTGTCGGGAAGAGAGGACATGCTTGTATTCAGCTCGCCAGAATACTTCAGTACCTGGAATGTCCACAGTAAGAGAGAATGCTTCTATAATCAGTTTCAGTTTATTTTTATCAGTTTTTTTTTAACAGATTTTCTTCTCCACCAGGTATCTGCGCAAGTGTTTTTTCCCGAAGCATCCAGATTTACAGTATGCAGGTAAATGTCCAAATTTCCTTTTCACGCGTTCATTAACAGCAGAAACTGTAAAACGGACCCTGTGGGTCCTTCCATAGACAAAAATGAGACAACTGCATCCTCCCCAAATGTCGCTGAAACCGTAGATAGTGCTTGATACAAAATGCAGCAAGCAAGCAAGGGTTTAAGGTATATTAATTGCCTCTGTTTTATTTGGCTTTTTTCTATCAGGCTTGCTTAACCCCTTAGACAGTCCTCACCACATGAGGATGGACGATGAATCAGAATATCGGGAAGGAGTTGTGGTCGACAGGACGACGAAACCAGGTCGAGGCTCGCTAGTCAACTGTGGAATGAGAAAGGTGAGCGTGTTTAAATGGAGGTTACCGTCATCTGTTGATGGATGCTATGTTAAAGATATTGTTGGTATTTTAAAAAAGGAGCCTGTCGGGCATCATCTAATTATTTTCATTCTGAATATTTTACCCAGTGAGTTTAAATGATTATAAAATAGTGAAAACGTCTATGTTTTGTGCAACCAATAGTCCCAAATCAAAATACATTTGTACTGTCATAGACGATGTCAATTATCAAATTTGTCACAGATTATCATTCTGTCGATCTGACTGAACGAATAATCCTTCCTCTGTCACAGGAAGTTCGGATCGATAAACAGCTGAAATCTGGGCTACGAGTCACAGTTCAGCTCAATAAGACTCAGAAGAATGGTAATGTTTGTCCTTCAAACTTTGACCTATTTAATGTTCTATAGATGTTTTCTCTATGCAAAGTTCTCAGTGCGTGTTTCCATCCCCCTCAGAAAGCAAAGTGTATAAAGGTACGGTGGTGGCTCCTCATGTGCCCAGGACTGAAGGAGGTCTCTACTGGGGTTACAGTGTCCGCCTGGCGTCCTGCCTCAGTACGTTTCCTGTGCTCACAATACACACCTATCAATCAAACATTCATTTCAAGTTACTTTAAACATATTGGAAGATTAAGAACCAAATGGCACTTCTTTTCACAGTAATAATATAATAATAACAATAATAATAATAAACCCACTGTGACTGCTTATTTATCCTTATTGCTGTGTGTTTGTTGATGCAGGTGCAGTTTTCACAGAGAGTCCATACGAAAACGGATACGATGTGACTATAGGCACGTCAGAAAAAGGCAGCAACATAGATCAGACGACTCTGTCACCATTCAAGTAGGTTCAGTGCTAGTAATATCTGAGAACTGTTTCATATTCCATGCAAACCGAACGGGAATGTTTATGTGATGTTTGGTCCAGACAGAAACAGCTACTGATTGGAATGGCATGAGATGTTGTAAAGACATCTGTCAGGATTAAAAATACCGACTTTAGTGATCCTCTGACTTTCCATCTAGCGCCATGAGGTGGACATCTGTAGTTTTTTTTAAGTGATATTTTTCTCAGCGGCTTAAAGCGTTGGCTTAGCCTCTACATCTGCTGTGTATAATTGCATTGAATAATTTAAGTGATAAACCTGCACATATAGCCATCATGGGTCCAAAACATTGCTTAATTTGGCTGAATTATAAAAGTCAGAAGCGGCACTAAATGAGGAGTTGTTCAAGAGCTGAAAGAGTTGATTCTACTGGCTGAGCTAAAAGCAAAGAGCCAGAAATTCATCACAATTAATTAGTCCAACTCTTTGTTGTGTTGTGTTGTTTAAGACCAAATGACTGTAAAACTAATACCATTAGCACCATTCTCACTGTACTTTGTGTTTAGTGCGCATGTTAGCATTGTCATTGTGAGCATGCTGATGTTAACATTGAGCTGTCAAGCACTGTCACTGGTATTTTATTACTTAAAACCTGACCTTTCCCCACTTTTTAGGCATCTTCTGGTAGTTTTTGGAGGTCTTCAGGGACTGGAGGCCAGTGTAGACACTGACCAAAACCTGGATGTGACTGACCCCAGTGTGTTATTTGATCTTTATCTGAACACGTGTCCCAGTCAGGGCAGCAGGACCATTCGCACAGAGGTGAGGACGTGTATGACATATTAGTTGAACCGGCAAGCACTGCGTGACAAGATACATTTAGATACAAGATACTTTTCCAATTTGTGTAAGCAAATGCTTAATAGCCTGTACTAAATCATGATTTAAAGTGTCTGTGCTGCTCAAGCTGTGTTAATTTATCTTCTCCTATTTACTTTTCCACAGGAGGCCATCTTAGTCTCCATGGCGGGGCTGAGACAGAAGATCACAGCTGCCTTTTCAGACGTATCCAATGGTTTATTGAAGAGTTAGCGATGAAGAAAAGTAAACAAAGATGGTAGTAGATGCTGGTAGATGTTATCGTCTGTTGAGTTTCTATAATTGGACCTTTTTAAGCATTGCATACTGTTAAAACATCACATCACACGCATCAGTGCAGGCAGTGCTCAATACCCATCATCAAATTACTCCTTGTTTTCATCATCATTGTGTAAGTCTTTGTTCCTGAATGAGTCAAGAAATGTACATATTTAAATACAAGTTAATTTCACAGACTTGAACTGACTTGCATTTTATTTTTCAAAGCATATCATTCGCTCTTCGATAAACAGTACAGAGCTTTGCATGAATAATGGTGTTGAGACCATCACGACAAGGACACACAAATGGCACTGAACCTCTGAGTTGAACACGATGGTCAGCTTCTGGTTTCTGAGTGAGTAGGTCAAACACATGCTGGCATTAAGAGAGAGTGAACCATGTGAAAACTGGGAGATTTAGTAGTGCAGCAGTAGAAGCCTTTACAACCTTTCGGATTGTGTTGTGGATGCAGTCACTTCCCAGGTGCCACACATGCGGCATGCATCTACCCCTTATCAGTAGTATTATTAATGTTTAATTTACCATCATCAAGACAAAAAGCCAGGCACAGATTTCATGTTAACGGCAGGTTTATACGAGGCCTCAGGGCTTCGGGTGTCGACTAAACATTTTCATTTGTCGTACCAGTGTGCCTGTGATTCAAATGTTCAGTTTTTAAGCAATTGAGATTATAGCAAGTTATTGTTGCATGTGATTTAAAATGAAGAGAAACATGCATTTCCACTCATTTTCCTGTTTAGAATTATTTATATAATGTGTTAAGAAATTTGTATAAAATGTGTTATTGGGTGCACCTAAATTATGCCCTGAAATGAAAAAATAGGGCGCACCAGTGAGCCGGGAGCCCCGGGCCTGCAGTACTCTTTTGGGTTATTTGTCTGATGACTGAGTGATCGGTGAAACTTAGTGCAGTACGATACAACACTCCTGCAATACATCCTACTTTTAAAAAAAATCGATTGAGAGGAGTTTTTGGTCATGCCGGAGCCTGCAAGTTGTGGTGCTGTTGAATTGTTTTGAGTTTCGTTCACAAGTGAGTCTACCCTCGGTGATTTATAGTGGGTGGACGATATATTCTAGAAACTGTGGGTGCATCTGTGTTCAGTAGATCTTGACTGTGCTCCTTTATGGTCCTCAGTTCTTAAATTTAGCATCCTATAAAATGAGTGACATTAGTATTTCAGGCTAGTATATCAATAAATGTAGCGGGCAGTTTAATCTTGGTAAAGTACCGTTAACAGTCAGTGTATTTCGAATGTATTTTCTTCCTGTTCTTTACTGACCAAAGGTTTTAAACAAACAGACAACGCGGGCTTCTGATCACAACTAATAGAACACATGGCGTCCGTATTGACGAAGAGCCTCTCCCGAAGATGGAATTTCATAAAAAATATGTCTACAGATAAATTATTTGCAAAAAGCAACAGCAGTTGCACCTCTCTCTGTTTCACGATTCTACAATTAAAACGGAAATGTCCCTTTTTAATTTAATAGTGCAGTCTTAAGAGTGACATACGTATACCTAACAAGACCACGTGGACTGTTTAGACTCGAGTTGCATGCCACTGAGGTAAAAAAGTTCATGAGGCGACAGATTCATGTTTATAGGCTAATTTCACAAAAACATTCAAACGAATATCCAGTGCAGCAAAAATATTACAATACAGTACGATCATCTTTCAAAACGAGGGTATATCAAGATGTAATAACTTGAGAGAAAAGTGACACATAGTTTCTGCAATATGAATGAGTCAATCTATTACAAACAGTGGTGTAGCCTTCTGTCAGTGCTGAATCAACTTAAAATCCCTCAAACTGAAGGTGTCTATGTGGTTCGTCCTCAGTAATACTGAAACTATAGCTGGAACCTGAGCCTCATAAATATTTTAGTTACATTAAACATGGTAAACAAGCGTTGAATCCTTGCTCAGATTCTTATTAATCCATTATTTCCTGATTTTATTCACAATTTTGCCAATTGTATACTCTTATTTTGTTGTTTTACGGATCTTTATCTTAACATATTTAACACTGATACTTTTGCAATTTTTCTTTTAAAATGTAATTTTACAATGTTTTCCTTGATCAATCCAAGATACTGAAACAGTTCAGGAGCTTGTCTGCATTGCCCACATACTCTGTTGGGCTCCAAGGGTACATTGTATCTGTAGGCTGAATTAGTGATCTATTGAATGTGACTGCATTAACTGTGGAGTATAATCTCTTTGTAATGGAGAGCTTAAACGATATAGTGCTCTGTAGGCCACATGTATGTATAATGAGAATGCTTGCTGATGTTACCCCCTCCAGCGTGGGAAACATAAGTGCATTTTCAATACATAATAACAAAAATATTATAAACATGTAAAAATTCATCTTTTAAAGTTATCTTACTTTCTATTTACAAAACACGGGTTAGTAGCCGCGTGTCCATGTGGAATACATGTGGTTCTTTTTTCTCCTGCGACAGAAGACATTCCTGGGCGTCTCCTCATTCGTCAATCGGTCCAATAATAGTTTTTCTCTAAAGGACTTTCATCCTCAGTAGTAGCTGTCATTCATCGTGTGGCTGTTTGAAGGCTCATTCAGGGGAAGTTACGATAAAATCCACCTCGTGGCGCTTTTCATTCGAGCCTCTGTGAGACCTCTTTGTTGTTTTCACTCTAGTCTCATCACCATTTGGGATGAATGAAGGTGATGTTGTACTGTTTTGCCCAGCGTGCGAACACGTGTTTCTCAGTAATAAAGCGGTGGTGGTTCCCTCTACGGCCGCCCTCGTTCTGGATGTAAGTAAGACATTCATCGGAGCCCCTGGGCTTGTAATAGTGATAGGGCATCTTCTTGCCTCCAGGTTTTTTTCTGGAAAAAGAAGGGATTTGATATAATTAATACGTTTAACCAGGAATGTTCAATAATATGGCAACTAATGGGTTCATAGTAGGGATGCATTATTATAAATTAACAGCCAGAAATGTGAAAATTTATATTATCAGTTATTTATCGGTGTGATGATGCTATTTTGACCCTATCATGGCTAGGTTTTAGTTGTAAAAGAGATTTTAATCTCAATGTGACTTTCTAATCAAACAAAGTTTACATATATATTTCTTACCCTCAGGTTCGCATTAACTACAGGTTATGAACTTCTATTGAAAATACAAAAATTTGACATTTGACAATTTAACATTATTGGTGTTTATAAGAATCTACACAGGTTGATTAATGACATCATTATACTCACGCGCAGTGGTTGGGCGGCACCATCCCATAAACTTTGATATTATCACATATCTCAATGGCGATGACCATGGTGAACCAGCCTGTGCTCAACCATGAGTGTGATTTTTGTCTGAACAGAGAAACCATCAAAACAAATGAAAAAACAACAAACATTGTTCGTGAAAGTGATAATTTTTAAATAGGGGTCTGAAACCCAGTTTAAAATTTACTCAGGTACTCTACTTAATAACAATTCTGAAGTACTATTACTTTAGTTTTCTTTTTTTCCTTTCACTCCACAACATCTTGGAGGCAAATGTTGCATTTTTACTTTTACTTGTATTTTCGATACTTGAGTACATTTAACATCAGATACTTTAAGACTTTTACTCAAGCATTATCTGTATCTGGGTGACACTGCCAATACACAATAAAATGTCATTCACATTACACTAGCGCCGTAAATACTCACCTATCTCTTCCCGTTTCCCTTTGAAACAGATTGTCAAACCTGCGCATCTTGCTGGCTGTGATGCTGTAGCACGACAGGTTGCTGTAGGTCATGCTGACTCTCTGGATTAACCTGTACAGGGTTCCTTTGGATTCCTTCCCAATCTTGTTCGGGGGTCCCCAGAAGATGATCACAGGGCTGTTCTCTGTCCGCTGTAGCAGCTCGTTAATCTTCCGGACCACCCGGAAAACACTGGAGTGGGCTACGACCCTCAGAGAGGTCTGGTTCCCGACATCACTCTCGTATCCCATGGTGGGGGCGTCATTCATACGAATCACACACTCCGTACGGTCGATCTCTTCTCCTGCTCCAGTGCCCAGGACATGGCTGGAGCTTGTCACCAGTGCACAGTTGTGACAGTGTAGGGTCATATTCTTAACAAAAAAAAAAAAGAAAGAAACTTTTTACACATACATGATGCCAGGGAGAATAAACACTAATTACTTTAGTCAGTCAAACTCTTTCCTAATCTGTGCAATTCTCTCCGCATCAACTGGATTCACTGTCATAAAATTAGATATCCATGGTTCCCAGGAAATTAAATACTACTTGCGATCCCTTTGAATTTTCTTCCGCAGCCACTGTGAGCTTCACAGTTTTTGTCAGTTTTATGTCTCCACAACAAGATGAATCGTACTGACTTTGGCGATCTGATTAAAGGTGACCCAGAACTTGCTGGAGGAGGGATTATTTATTTCATCTGGCCCAGGCACGACTCAAGATGCCCCCAGGCAGAGCTGGAGAATGTTGCTGGGGAGAGGGTTCTCTGTAATAAACTGCTCAGACCGATTTCAGATAGGCCGACGAAAAAAGGACGACGGACCATCATCAGGACAAAATCATAATTTGTTCAGTACTTCAGCCACAGATTTTCTGCACATTTTAAACAAATAGAGATGCTGCTTGTTAAAACACAGAACATTCATACAGAACATCTCCAACCCCCTTGTGCATGAGCGCGACAGTCGTTGCATTAGGATCAAAGTTAGTGTTGCAGTGTGACAATATTTCAAAAAAATTGACTTACTGCTGAGGAACAAAAGGTATTTCAGCACTTTGTGGACCACCTGAGGAGGCAGACAGTGTTTGAGCGTAGGATGTCCCTTGTGTTGGTGATGAAATAAACTATCAAATACAACTGAAGTCTACTAATTCATTATTTCAGCCTGCTTGAGATATTTTTAGGTTGTTTTAATGTATGTGATTTGCTTATTTTGTCCTCAAAACGTTGTTGTTATTTTACATGATTATTGTCTATCACATCACAAGCACATTATCATCCTGGAAACCGCTGAAACATTGTTAAACCTAGCGTTTAGCTGGAAGCACCACACGGATTGGCTGTTTACTCGTATACATACACGTTATGTAATGTGCATGTAACTGGGTTAAGACTGGGTTATGAGAAAGACAATAGGCAACAGGCAGAGAGAAAAAAACACTCACTGAAAAACAAAACAGGAAGCTGCTATCTGGCTCACACAACCTCTCGAACCATCTTACAAAGGGTGGCCTCCATTTTATCCCACTATTTTTCTAATGACTTACATAAGCTGCAGCTGCCTCCTTTTGTTAAGTGTGCACTTTGTTTCTTGTTGTATACCACTTCACTTCTAGTATCTCTTTTATGCACTGTGGGCAAACTTAATAAGAGTTGTGTGCAGATTACTCGCAAGGTTTGTAAAGCCATTAGCCCACTGCAGCAGTGCTGGATACGTTTCACTTCTGCCGCATCCTTCACCACCCCTCCACTGATACATAGTTACGTTTCCATACATGCAAACTAGTATTGAAATCAGACCCAGTCAGATCAAGTTCCGTGATTGTGTGTCATTCATTAAGTACCTTGTTCCCATAAACTGGCACATATCCTTCTCTCCCAGACCACTTCTTCAGATCTGTGGCCTTGAGCGCATGATTTGTAGCCACATGGAACGGAGCGTAGACGTCATCCATGACATTATTGGAGCCATACAGGATGAGGAGTGTCATGAGGACGAAGATGGCCACCAAGATCACCATCCTGTGGCTCTGCTGTCCCTGCAGTGTGAACAACAGTGATGGAATGTAACTGAGGACATTTACTCAGGCACTGTACTTTATACCTTCACTGCACTACATTTAATTTCAATTAAATTCTTACTACCAAGCTTTATTTAACAACTGTAGTTGCTTTACAAATTTAGACTGTGCATACAAAACATATGAGGTGCTTGTGAAAAATGATGCATTGTTGTAGATTAAACTACCAAGAAGTGCATAAAAATAAATCTGAAACAATTAGACAGCTAACAATATGTACCAGCAAGTATTCTGAGAGAGGAGCTAGTCATTTAACTTATTTTTCATTCATGCAGAAATTCTGCATGGTCAGAGCTTTTCTAAGATGAGAATTTACTGCATTTCCTTTTCCTAAATTATCCATCCATTTATTCTTTGAAAGGGCTGCGGTGGGTTGGAGCCAATCCAGGCTGTTACTGGGCAAGAAGCAGAGTACTTTGGACTGTGGGAGGTGAAACCCACTAAAACCACTGTGTCTCCCTTAGACTTAAATTACAGTGAAACAAGCAATTTGAAGATGTCACTGTGCACCTGTGATGGCATTTATCACGACTTTCAACCTTTTCATTTATACCACAAAATTCATCTTTAGGGGTTGTCCCTGCAACCATATCAGTACTTTCTCACATTAACATTACTCACACTTACAAACAAATCTGGAACATAGTCAAGAATAAATATAATAATTTATCGTAGTCCTTTATAAAATATCTTAAAATGAGCTCCACCTTAACCATTTACAACAAAAAATGCTTTGTTATTGTATTCAGAGCAATTTTTTTTATGTGCACTTTTAATGACGGTATATAATTTCATTATTTATAGTTGCACTCTCTTACTTGCTGCTGCACAACTATTTCCTTTATAGACCTTATAGTAATTATCATTAATAATTGATACATTTATTAATAATTAAACATGAGCTAAAAGGTATTTCACCATTAGCAAACAATTAAAGCTTTTATAAACCATTTATTAAGCAGCAGGCTTGGGGAATAATCCTATAGAACACGCACTCGTCTTTATTTGCATTATATTTGGTATTGAGGCAATCCAAAAGCAACGTAAAGTAGTTAAAAATGATATTTCTTTAATACTGTGATACTTAGATTACTTTACGGACTATTTTAACAGTAAATTAATAACTATATCAGAATACATTTTTAAAGCAACCCTCCCAACCCCGCTAAGCAGTTATAGAGACAAGATAAGATGAGCTACGCAGCATGCAAATGAAACAAAACAGTATGTAGCAGCGCGAGGCAGGAATAGACTAACAATAAGATGGAAATTGAATAAAAACAAATCTACTCAAGTAAATAAATAGAAGTACAATAGAGTAGAAATGCTGTATATCCACATTAGTTGCAACCTTATAATGGCCATCCAAACAATGTTTATAGATTGTGAGGAATGAACTAGTTTTTAATTCAGTACTCAATGTACGGTAGAGAACACATCAGGATGTGAGAGGAGGGGAGATTCCCCTTTCCCGATTTTCCAATCTCAAGGGTCATAAAGTCAAATGAGGGGCAACTGATTTGCCTGAGATGTTCACAGGAAGGTAGATATGATGACATTTACTGCCCAATAAATCATCTAAACATCAAAGACTCACTGCCATAAACATCACACAGCATCAGAGCGTCATTGTTTTGGGAAGAAATGATTAACAACCGTCGGAAAATTATGTAACCCCTACTCTGTTGTTTCTTTCAATCGGAAACATTTGGAAGACTCTAGAGAACACCTCGGGTCTTCTCTCCATGCTGTATGTAATAAAGAGATCTGATTCATCACACTGAGGCTGAAATTCTTCAGAGAATTAGCGACGCTCTACCTCAACAAAGAGAATTAGGAGAAGATTAACTACATTTGTAAATCATTTACTAAGTAAAAAGGACTTCAGTCAGAAAACAGAATGCAGGAGGTGCTGCTCGGGTGTCGTGAACGGTGTCCCTCTGGCGCTCATCAGTTTAAGGATCTAATTCTTTCAAAACTGCAGAACAACTCTGGGGCACTCAAGAGGGTAAAGAATTAAAAAGCCTTTAATTAATCATGGCTGTCGAATCATAACATCACTGAAAACCTGCCAACGCACAATTACTGATATTACAGATATCAGTTGCAACGTCCCTACAAACAATTGCTTAACAAATACATGGTTTATACAGCATTTCTCCTCACTATTAATTCAAGTCTAATCAACTATGAATTTACAATTGTTATAAAGTGTGATACTGAACGCATTCAAAGCCCGATTTATACTTTTACATCAGTAGACACTTACAGCACTTCCTCCACCACTAGTAAACAGTAAATCCATTGATAATACCTGCATGGATACAATGCAGCTTGTGCTTACAAGAATAATAATGATGATGATGATGAAGGGCAAGAGGTCTGAGGGCCACACCCTGACTTACCTTGCCACTGAGCTTGAGCCCCATGCTGCTTTCTGATCAGGCTGCTGTGTACCAACACAGTGACAGCGACTGCAGACTGTCATCCTACCTGACAGGAGAAGACAAACACACAGTAGGCTTAGGGAAAAAAAAAAAAAAAAAAAAAAAAAACAAGAAGAAGAAACTAATTCTAAGGCACGACTTTCCAGCTAACGTCAAAACATACCTACATTTACATGTAAATAGGTATATTTTGTCGTTAAGTACTGATTACTACATTTTTTTATAACATGTCGATGTTTAAATAATAAGTGAAGTATTTTACAATAATTCTCATTATAAATACACGGCGAGAGATGCTAATTAACAGACAGCCTGGTTAAGCTAGCTTTATGTCATATTTCCCGAACGCGACAAACATGAAAGACAATTAAAATGTTGTTGTTCTCATTTAAAAAAAAAAAAACACCACACACACACATACACACCATCCTACGCAACCACTCGACTCTCGCTGTTCACACGCCTTTGCTGAGAATATTAATAAAAAAAAAACAATAACCCGCAGGTATGATTAAGGTGTAAACTAACGCGACAGATCACAGTGTTAATCCTCTGTACCGTCTCATGGCCTCTGCGGTCCTGCTGTTTGAGGTCTCCCTCGGATCTCTTCTTCGTCCCCCATCTTCCTGCGCCACTTGCTGACGTCACCAGCACGTCTCTCACTGCAGCACGGTGCTAGTGTTGGGGGCTGTCCAACTTATCAAGTGACCTTAAATTAACTCATTACGGGGAGGAAAAAACAAAAGCAAACACGCCTGTGATATGTTTGTATTCTTATATATTATTTGATAGGTCACCCTTGAACTGGATTAATTTTTATTTGAGTCAATTAATGGATTATTATGGGAAAATAAGATTAGGGATATTTCTTAGGGATGTTCTGGAAAGGGTGAGGGATTTCAAATATATCCTTAAAATTATTCATAGAAAATGACGTTACAATTGTCTCTGATCAAAATTCAGTCGTTTTCTTCTCACAAGCCACCCACAGCAACAAGGTCCCGGGTCTGAGACCTGTCTGAGGCAGGAGTTTACATGTTCTCTGCATGGGTTCTCTCTGGGTACTCAAGCTTCCTCCCACCATCCAAAGAGTGCAAAAAAAAAAAAAAAGGTAAGGTTAATCAGTAACTCTAAATTGTCAGTTGGTGTAAATGTGAGTGTGAATGGTGGTTTGTCCCTATATGTTAGCCCTGTGATGAACTGGTGACGCTAATACATTTGCTACAAAATACTCTTTTCAAAACCTATTGGGATGCTTCTTTGTCACATTTTAAAACAAGTCCCCATCTACTTCAGTTGGTTAGGCGAACGCTGCAACGCTGTTTTGATATGAAGCTCTTTCATGGCCAACGGAACTCCGCCTGACTTTGCATGTATATCAGTGTGAAAAGCTAAGGACCTCATTTATCATTTGATTTGTATTTTAACGGCCTTCTGCAAAGCACCTAGTAACTACAGTGATCAGATAAATGTAGTGGAGGAAAAAAGTAAAACATTTGCCTCTAAAAGGAAGTGGAGTAGAAATACAAAGCAGCAGAAAAGGAAATACAAGAGTAAATTAGAAGTATACATTTTACTCAAGCACAGCGGTTGGGTAATTCCACTTACTTACTTTCTTTAATGACAGTGTAAATGGTTCTGATCTTGGCTGGTGTTGCAGTGTTAGATGTCTTGTGCAATTGTGTTTGACTACTGTCTGCAAAGCCAATTGCCCCACAGGGACATTAAAGTTGTGCTCTGCTCTATTCTACTCTAATCGAGGGTTGATTCACTGTAATTGATGAGTGAATGGATTACACATTTACAAGATGTGTGAATGGATTACACATTTACAAGATGGAAACAATGTACCCCATTTAAGGAAGTAACAGGTGGTCAATTTTAAGGAATGATTATAAATATCCTAATGTCAAGTTTCACACACTCACTGGTAGTGAAACCATCAATCCAGCACACTCGGTCCTCGGAGCTACGATGTGTAGCTACAAATCAAGTGGTCAAAGGGGACAGAAAACTGGTCGAGAGTCTCACACACAAGCAGACGGCATCTTACAGCAAATTTATTCATGTTGACACCCATCAGCAGTGACCAGCGGTCAAGTTTACATTCAACAGTTCACAGCGTAAGTAGACTATTCATAATTACCAAAATCTAAAAAAGAATACACTTCGACAAAAAAAAAACATCTTGACAGTGAAACTCTTTGACACAGTAGTTTGCTCGGCAGTGCAAATACTATTACAGTCTTTGGAATTCATCACAAAATCAGCAATAAGCAACTGACAAGGCAGCACTATGTTTTTCATTGTAAACGGGCAGCACAATATGAAGGGTAAACACTTTTAAACTTGACGTCAGAAGACAAGTAATTCCTCGTATGTGTTTCGTTTCAGGCCTGTTGTCCTCAAAGTTCAGGAAATGAAACTCTTCTCATCTTTCTGTAGATTTCTGTCAAGAGGCTTAGGATAGTCACACAGTGGTGGAACACCAGTGCAGTGATCTCATCAGCATTCCAGGAAATCTGCTGGGGCTCCATACCCCTCCCCTTGAACACAGATATTAATCACAAAGACATGCAGGCTCTGTTTCTATCCTCTTATCGTCCCCATTGTATTTAATCCTGCAGGCTGTTGTATCAGAGGACTGCTGTCTGCGGCGGACTGCAGACCTCTCTGCAGAAGTTACATTTGATTACTGGCTGCTCTGTTAGGGTGAACACAGCGTGAATCCCTGCGCTCCGTCACTCATGTTACAACACTGCAAACTGATCCCTCTTCGGGGTTAAATGGCACTCGGCGCACATGAAATGTTTCGGTTAAACAAAAAAGCTTCCAACTATTTCTACGTCAAACATTTAAACACTGTAACTGGTTGTAGTGAGGGTAAGCGAAGGGCATGAAGGTTCAGTGTCACACTTTACAAAAATAACAGTTAGTATTTCATGAAGAATTAAGAGTCAGTCCGAAGCTGTCTGACCGGTATGTTCACGTGGTTGGCTGTCTGGTGTACGAGCATGAGCAGCTGCTGTAGAGTTGAGGCCCAGAGCCAACAAACAAAATGTGCCCAAAGAACAAGCCTGAAACGGGAGAGACGTCATCTCAGGAAGACTCAACTTACAGGCAAAAATACTGACCAACTTTACAGAGAGGAGAGCAGGAAACACAATGCAGTAAACATAATCTATTGGTCGATGAATCCACTATGGGTATTTAAAAAAAATGATTTTTTTTTTTAATTTAACTTTCTTTATGCTCCATAAAGAGAGTTCCAGCGTGTCAAATGTTATTTTGTCGTTAAGTACTGATGGTTGTTAATTTTGGACCTGCGACTGAACAAAACAAATCATTTTAAATACGTCAACTTGACTTTTAGGAATTTAGGATGAACATTTTTGACGATTCGGTGGACCAAATAAAGAACTGATTACTTGTCACCATTATCGTTAGTTGTTGCTCTACACAACGCACTTCCTGCTGTATAGAGTAAAAGTGCATTATTTTGCTGCAAGCCAGACAGCAGCATAACATGAACATTGTGCAGAATAAGACAGGAAGTCAAGGCACATATAAATAGAAATCAATAATTGTAAGCTTTGGTATAAACTGGTTTTAGTGTCTAGTTTAGTGGCTTTATATTGTTCTTCAGTCTCTACACTGACATATGGCTATACATACTGTAGCAGAAGTATTCAGTAATACTGAGGGCGGTGCTTTACCACCTCTTACCAACTAAATACTGGTATATTTGGGACCCAATCTAAAAGGACCCAACCATGAAAAATTCAGTCAGTATCTAGTCATCCACATACCGACTGAAAGTAGGGTGAAGTTTTTTTAGTCCATTAAGCTCCTCTCCGGAGCTTCACAGCAAAACAGTGCTGCAGCATTCTCCTGAACATCTGAAGTAGATAGGGACTTGTTTTACGAAGTAAAAAAAACATCAGAATGGCAACAAAAAAAATTGCTTCATACAGCTTGATAGGCATAATCCAAGTCCTTGAAAGCCCTGCGATCCAAAATTGATTTGAAATGACCTCATGTATACCAATGAGACACAGCTGAGCTTGTGCACCCACTGTTAGATGTGGTCTGAGCTTACATTTTAGCTTAGCAGCTACATTGAAGATTTAGGCTTCAAAGGGGGTGTAAATATTATCTTTTTCAAATCGATTTAGAATCTCTGGACATTTAGAGATTTAGATTACGTGAGACAAGATTTATGCGGCCATTTTAGGATTATTATTTTCAGTTTGTTTTTTTTTTACGTTAGAAAACAAGTCCCCATCTATTTCAGTTATTTAGGATTATACCGCAAAGCTGTTTTGCTTTAGATGGTTGCAAATGTTTGTATCCACAGTGAGCCACTATCAGATGAGGCCCTTGTCAACTCAAGTTGATAGGCTGGTTAAAAAAGTTCTGCTCGGGCAACACTTCGTCAGCAAAGAAGATCAAAAGCCAGCGAACGTGAATACCAGCGTCAGAGAAGGAACATCTTCTGGCCATCTTTAGAGGCTCCAGGTGGGGTGTTTAAACTCCATCTTGTGCCGTGTTGCCCATCTGGCATAGATGGCCTTCTCGGTGATGAAACGGTGACCCCCGCGCTGCGTGTGCTCGTGGACTCTGTACATCCTGCACTCGTCGATTCGGTTCCTCTCGTAGTAATGGTACGGAACAGCTGTGTGATTGGCTCGACTGTCGGGAGGGGTACAAGAGACACGTAAAAGATGACTGACAACACTTAATGATTGAAAAAGAAAGGCTGAGCACAGATCATTAAGCTGATTCTCACCTGCAGTAGTTGTCGTCGATCATTCCATAAACATGGATGCTGTCACACATGTCTATGGCCAGAATCATTGTGAAGAAACCGGTGCTGAGAAACGCCCCCGTTTTCATTCTGAGAAAGAGACACCAAACATCTGTTCTTAAAAACGTATCTTTAACTCTTAAATTAAGAAAATACCAAAACAGCACATTGCAGCATACTCATTGTAAATGACCCCAACACCGGCGGTGGATGTAGTTGACCTGACTCATGTACAATTTAGAGATACTTGTACTGCATGTGACTATCTCCATTTTAAGTCTCAAGTCTTAAGATGCAAAATTAATTTCTTACTTTACTACATGTATTTGATAACATCAGTTTTTTAGTTACTTAATAAATCACTTGATAAAGTTTGATGCATTTGATTGCATTATTGTAGATCAAGTATGGAAGTATCTTATTTTGAAGGGAGTTTTGTGACAAAGAGTAATTGACAGTAAAAAGGGTAACAGTTAAGGTTAGTATGGTAAAAAATATCATTAATTAGACTGAATCACGGGATGCGTTTCAAAGCTCAGACGCTAACATCATACTGTACCTGTTTTTTCCAGTTTCATTCTGAAACACACTATCACAGTACTGAATCTTCTCTCGGGTCACTGCGTAGATGCTGACGTTTGGATACTTCTTCGCAATTTTCACAAGCGTATTGAAGACACGTCCTCTCCCGTCCTGTCTCATATTCCTTTCAGGACCCCAGACCACATATGTGGTGTCCGCCAATTGCTCGAAATAGTAGAGCTCGTTTCTCACCAGCAGGGGAACACTGGTGTGAGACACAACCCGAACACTGGTGCGGCTCCCTACGTCTTTCTCGTACCCCACTGTGGGCGCGTTGTTCATCCGGATCACGCATCCGATGTTGTCTATCTCCTCTCCAGCACCTGCTCCAAACATCTGACCTGAGCTGGAGACCAAGGCACACTGGTTGCAGTGCATGTCCAGGAACTGTTAAGAGAGATGGTAGAGAGTTGTTTTAGGTTTTGGGTTTGTGTGCCTATAAATACAGGAAATGCATTCAAACTAGCGCTCATCTTATTTCAGCGGCACATCACTGGAACCAGAATGTTGCAAGCATTCCTCAACAGCCGATTTTTCATGTGATTCCATGTGACATGAGACAGTGGTGACCAACATTTATTCATCAGACGTACCTCACTAGGCTGTTAGATGTTTTATGTACAGCACTTTGTCCCAGCTGCGGCTGCTTAAAGCGCTTTATAAATAAAGTTGAGTTGAGTTGAGTTGAGATGAACACAAGTTCCACTTTATCAACACCAACGGTCATGACGCAGATGTGCTCCCTGGGACTAATATTTAATACGATGTTATTCAACACTAATAATTATATAAAGGTGGATGTAAAAATGCATGTTAAAATATCTTCTCAATGTTTTTGATTTGGTTAAGTTTGTATTCCAGCTGGAGTGGCAGAAGATAGAAGTTCCAGCCTCAAGCTATTCATTATCAAATTAATTTAGCTGATGCTTTTATCCAAGGCCACTTACAATGAGTGCATTCAATCAGGAAGACAGAAACGAAAAAATTGCAAGAATCAGGCAGAACAAAAAAAGCTCTGTTTATCGATTTCTTTCAGCCCACTGTAGATTTTCTGTGGGCAGTGTGGGCAGGGGAAAACCCACTCTCATCCTGTGTAGGCCCACTGTGTGTGAGCGCAAGCAGGGCCCGCTGGAATTTTTGCCCTTTGGGGCCCTGAAAACCCATGTGGTACCACTGTGGGAAAGCACACTTTGGGCCGACAGCACAATAGAATTATGATTAGAACCGTTACTGGTGTTTTGTTTTTGTGCAGTAACCATGTTCATTAAATATAATGAATCTGTAATTAGGATTAAGCAGGAAAAATGATACATCAGAGTGATGCGAGGAGTCAATCAGGTTAGGAAAAGGGGGATTTTAGTATCACTTTGCATCTTAACAAGAGAATGCAAAAGGTGTTTGATTTTTCAAAACACTTCATGTCAGTGAACAGTCGTTCTTATAAAAATGTTTTAACTCTGAGTATTTTTCTGAATCTCAAAATGATCGCAAAAAGTGTAACCTTGTTATTTTTTTAGGCTTAAACCTTTGAAAGAATGAATGAATACATTTTGGCCCTGCTATGTAAAACGTTTTGGCACCCCCTGCTCCTCGGGCCGGGGATGTCCCCTTTGGCTTTAGTGTACTAGGGCAGGCTATTTTCTCACATTTAATATCATCAGTTGTTAATTCATTGAGGCTATAACCTTCATAATCGAAAATATTTCTCATTTTCAATCCTAAATTGATCAGCATCTGCCTTCAGCAATACAATACCACTAATTCTGGGCAAAACATGAAGCTAGAACAGCACAATGTGGAAAATGGGAAAGATCCAAAAACGATTTTCAGGATCGGTGATGAAATATAACTCTGATCCAAACTTCTGGCAGCTGTATCTTGTGTAAACCCGCTCCCTGCCTCTCACCTGGACCATCCTGTCGGGGGGGATCCTCGTGTAGCCCCTGAGCCCGTTGCTCTGCACAGCGGGCGGAGGTCCATCCCGCCGGATCACATGTCCAAACCAAAACAACAGAGGGAGGCTCACGCTTAGCAGGCACAGCCAGAGGGTCTGCATGGACCGGAAAGGGTGAAACAGAGTCGTTTAAGGTTTAGGTACACACTTGTATTGTAACATCCTTCTGCGTTACACATATAACATGTTATAACCGGCTCGCTCTTACCAAAGGTTTCATATCAAGGCCTTTGGGAAAGCCCTGCTCCAGAGACCCCGGCCACACTCATTTTAACAGCCACTCAACTTGAGGCAGAAGCGACGAAAGACACAGACTCGGCCATGGACGAATCGCAGTTAACAGGACTCATATTTACAGATTTTAATGGCTGATCTCGCTTAATTCTGATGAGAGCTCTCAGGTCCTGGATCCTTCCCCTTTCCCGTTAAGTTTACTTTTCATCGCCCTTCAGATAACAGTTGCTCTATCGTGGTCTGAAGTACGGCAGCATATCTGGATTTACTACTGTAAATTGGCTATGTTATCTTACCCACTTTATTGACAAAGTAGATTACGAATGATTTCTTGGACCTTCCATATATCCGCTTTGTGTTCCTCTATCCAGGGACACAACTTCCGGCCAGATTTTCACTACAACATAGGAAATATACATTTATACAATCTCGTACAGTGTACAGCTCGCACACAGGGTTTTGAAAACTACTGAATTAGAGATATAGGTCAAGGACATTTTTACAAGCATGTCCAAAGATTCTCTTTAACTTCTGAACTGCCTCTGGCCTGCGCATATTTCTCACACTCTTATTCTGAAAGGTAAGCAACAGAACCGGAAACAGTGACCTTAATGAAACTTCGCTGTGCCGCCTTCAAGTGCCATTCGTAAATTTAGCTTTCCACTATACGAAGTCGCAAATTACTGTACAAATAACAATAGCCGGTTGTATACTGTATAAACACGTTAGTTTAATGATTACGGCCTGTTTATAATGGCTGTGCTCAAGTATTGTTCTTGCTCGGTTATAAAAACATAATAACAAATGCAGTTCTCTGTGCCTGACAACGGTGTCTAAAGCAAAACACTAGCAATTGAATGTACAATTTTAATTGGCTGTCTAATTGTTAAGATTATAACAAAATAATTAATTTACCTGTCTTCTATTGTAATGTAATGTTGACACACATATGAACCACAGGAAACTTCTAACAGATTTTGCCTTTTGATTTTTGCTCATGCAGGGACGATGCTCTATGATCTACGACCTGATTGGATCATAAAAGCACTCGCCTCTGTCTCCTTCCATCCGAATGGTCAGCGAGAAAAGCACCCGTCTGTACTCTTCCTTCCATTGGCCGCTGGCCGCGTCAGTATTCTTGCGTTTCCAAAGCTCACGCCCCCAGCAAAAAGCTAGTGTGCAGCTTTTACTTGCACTGACTGTGACACAGGAATGTCCTTCCCTGCCGCCTTGGATGCTCACGGTATGTACTTGTGTGAGGGATTATGTTATTAGTGGTGCTGCTGTTGAGCTGTACACACAACCGCTGACGCCTCCGAGGTGTCAGTTCAAAGCCGTGCAGTCGGTGTCCGGTGGACCGGATGATGCTATGATGTGAGGTGACAGATGAGGCTGAGCTAGGCTAGCAAAATGTGCTAGCTAACATTAGCATGCTCGCTGTATACTGTCAGGGCTGTAAACGGCCTGCTACTGTTGATTCTGGCCTGTCACCAACACAGTTTGTGAAGACGGAGCTCAGGCTTACTGTGTAATTTACGTAAAATAAAATAAAAGTTGATACCTGATCATAGCTTGACGGGCTAACTGCCTAGCTTGCTATTTACCTTTCAGCCAAGTCTCTGTCAGCTAGCACCTTCTCCATTAACAATATTCAGTCCTTTCTGACTGGAAAGTGATTGTTTGTTTTGTGTAAGTATATGTTTTTTTTGTATAAGTCAGTCACAAAGAGAGAGAAGATTCGGCCAGTCCCACGGTGAAACCACACCTGCTTATTGTCATGTATTGTAGGTGTAGGGCAGGCTGGTCCAGACAGCTGCATTCCAGACAGTGTAGACTGGTAAGTACCTGGAAGAATGTCAAGTTTCTCTGCTGCTTAACAGTTAATACGACCTTGATTTTCACAGCTTAAACCACGAACTTAACTCTGGGTCTCGAGGGTTTTGCCCTGGAGCCAACAGCCTTGTTGTATTCATTATTGTGTCTATTAATGTCATGTCTTAAGCATTACAAACGAGGATCCTGGCACACTGTAGGTAATTTCCAAAACTCATGTCTTATCTATTGTAGGTTAATACATCCACAGCCAGACACTGGACCAGTGTGGAGTACAAGCCCAGGAGTGGATGAAGACAGACAGTTCATCAGCAAGCCCTGAGCTGGCTGATCCCAGAACAGAGAGGAGACTCTCGTTAACGGCTACCTTGAAGGAGCTTTGGAGAGCCGTGGCCTGAAGGCATTTCAAATTTCTGAAATGTCAATGAGACAAGCTGACGGGATGTCCATCGCCCAGGCTTTGGCCATGACCGTAGCAGAGATCCCTGTGTTTCTCTACTCCACATTTGGGCAGGTAACGCACTTTGTATTTACAGTTGTGCTTTGCATCTCAAGCACTATCTGATTTCCGGTGTAGACTTGTTCAATAAAAGATAAGTAGTAATGGCTGAATTAATGTTTAATAGTGCCCTTTATGTTGCTCATGCGTTTGTTTGTCTCTCCTGCTCCCAGAACATATTTTCACAGCTAAAGCTTACCCCAAGCTTGAAGAAGGTGCTGTTTGCCACAGCACTGGGCAGTGTAGCTCTGGCTCTCACTGCTCACCAGCTAAAAAGGCGGGGCAGAAAAAGGAAGCAGGTGACACAGGGGAAGGAGGGCCAGAAGACCGTGGGAATACCTGAGGCTCTGCTGAGGACAGGAAGACCCTCGTCACTAAAGAGAGGTGTGGACATAGGAAATTTTGAAATTATAATTTTGCTTTGTGGATACTGCTGTATCAATATCCGCTGAGAAACATGCAAACAAGAGAATGTTGTTCTCTTCACAGCTCCGTTCAGTGGTCGACAGATGATGAGTCCCAGCACTCGGAGCAATGACACCATGAGTGGAATTTCATCCTTGGCCCCCAGTAAACACTCAAGTTCCTCACACAGCCTGGCATCTGTTAGTCTTACAATTTACAACTAATTTTCCGTCAATTTTGCTCACCACTTTTCTTAATCCACGTTTGCCTAATGTTACTTTTTGTGTGGGTGTTTTTGTGATGTAGACGCGGGTTCCAAGTTCTCCAAATCAGTCTGCCAATCCATCCACCCCCTGGGAAGCGGAGCCTGTGGTTGAAGAATCAATGGCAATAGAGGATGCAAATGCAGAGAATCTATATTTGATGGGTATGTATCGGTTGTCACTCACAGTTTTATGAAAATGTAATACATTAACTCTATGTAAAATGTGGTGACAGCTAGCTCTATTACCTCAGATATATAGTGCTAGGTTCAGAGAGATAAGCTCTGTATTTCTCTGTATTTGTTAAGCACTTTTTAGTCTGAAGTAATAGTTAATCATGAAACATAAACATCTGCGATGGTAACTATGCTGTTTTGGTAGAGAGAGGAAAGGAAATTTAATATAATGTAGAATAGAGTTTGGTGAATGTTAGATTTTTGGACCCAGAAACCAGTAAAAAAAACACAAACAAACAGTTGGTTCTGTCTAATCATCACTGTTTTCCTTTTAGGGATGGAGTTGTTTGAGGAAGCTCTGCAAAAGTGGGAACAGGCTCTGAATATTCGTCATCACACCCACTCGACCTCCAGCAACAGTAGCCTCGCTCTACAGGGGGCAATGTGTGGAGACTTTCCTGTGGTAATCATTAAATGAAATACTTGTACATGGTTGGACTGCCTTACAGATTGAGTGCTGTGGTGAATTTCATGGTTCAGTGTGGATCTCTTACAGTCCCTGTGGTGTTGTTGGTTGGTTTATTGCCGACACACCAAGACGATCCAATTGAAAGAAAATACATTAATCCAGGAGCCTTTTGTTATGTACTATTAAACTAACTTTGGGCCTGTTTTATGCTTTTCCTCAATCTCCATTATAGGTTGAAGCCCGTAATAAAGTGTTTGCTGATAAGCTGGAGACATTATTGCACAGAGCGTACCACCTACAAGAGGATTTTGGCAGCACCATCCCAACAGACAGTGTGCTGGCAGACTTTGGTAAGTTGTGTTGTTGAGCTTGTGTTTGACCTTGATAAAAAGAAGGCGTAGGAGTGATGTAGAATCTTGGTCTGTATGTATCATTTTTATTCTTTACAGTGGGGGCACACATTTTATATTTCAATTTAATTATCTGCCTGTCAGTCAACATTTATGTTGCTCTATTCGCAGAGAGTGAAGGAACTCTTATCTTACCTCAAGTAGAGAGTTTCCAAAGACTGCAAGACGATGATGCGACTACTGTTGCCTCTGACGAGTCCTTCTTCTCGGCTGCAGAGGTAAGTTCTTTTCCTCTGCTCTCTAAAGCCTGAAAACAACATGCATTATGACAGTTCCTGATTTCCCACGGCGAACCTTGAACTTGTATCAAGTACACATACTGGTACACTTGCATGCCGTTATGTTTCATTCACACTTGCTGCTTTTTTATTATAAAACAGAGGTGGAATGTACACTGAGGTATGTGTGTCTTGTCTGTGCAGCTGTTTGATGCCATGTCTCTAGACGAGGTCTACCAGCCACTGAAGCCAGCAGCTCTCTATGAAGAAGCCTTGTCTCTGGTCCGGGAGAGCAAAGTGTCCTATAGGTCCCTGAGGTAATGTGCTAATCTATCACTGTGCTAATCAACCTTTTTATATTAACAGTAATTAAATGACTATGTGAAACCCTCAGAGACTCTGTTGTTAGTCTCAGTGTTACAGATTGCTTTAGTGTTATTGGAGTTGGGGAAAACCAAAACGGAGCTAAAAGGAGAGTGAACTTTGGACTTAACATCAAGCGGTCAATATCAGAAGATAAAAATAAGACAACTTGTGTTTACAGCTTTTTTTTCCCCAGGCTGCAAAATATCCATATATACTGTGTTAAATGTGCAGTGGCTAAAAGAAGAAAAAGTTTTCTCTGAGTTTTATACCCTTGTCTTTTCTTTTTTTTTTTTTTTTTACCAGGACTGAATTACTTGAATGTTATGGTGACCAAGACTTCCTTGCCAAGCTCCATTGTGTAAGACAAGCATTCCAGGTCTGTCCCAGCTCACACAACTTACCTATATTACCTAACTTATCCTCTTTGTTTATATCAGGCCTGCCAGAAGTGGGGCCTGTGTACCAAAGCTGGCCTGCCATAGGGTTTAAGTTGGCCCACCAGATGCCTCTAAAAAAAGAAAAAGTTAAAAGAATTGTAATAATGTGTATGCTGTTTTATTTATTATAATTATTTTAGGTAAAAAGAAGAAGAAGTTTTCATTTAGAGGATCCCTAATATTTTTTTCTAATCTAAGCATGATTGGCAGAGTGATACTAGAGGTGTTTGCATTTGGCCCTTGGTGTTCAATAAAGTTTCAGTTTGGACCCCCCAAGGAAAACAAACTTGGATGACTGAAATGTATTTTGCTTTTTTAAACTATTGCACAAGGTGTCATGGAATAGTTAATCATTATAACAATAGACTTCTTTGTTTTTCTTTCTTTTTTCAGTTCCTGTTGTTGGATGAAACTCACCGCACATTTTTCATGGAGACTGGGAAGCAAATGATTACAGGGTTGATGGTGAAGGCGAACAAGGTAAAACACTCCTCGTCTGGATCCTCCCTCAATAACTTGTCATTTTTGGATAAACGGGACAAGCTCCTGCTTCTGTGGACATATTTTGCGCAGCTGTAACTACTCACTTCCTGTGGTGTCTTATCACAGAGTCCCAAAGCCTTCCTGGAGAGCTATGAGGACATGCTGCTTTACACTCAGAGAGAGGAAACATGGCCGGTCACTAAGATGGAGTTGGAGGGCCGAGGGGTGAGTGATGCTGTCATTCATGTCATGTTGTCTTCACTTCATTACATGGTCGGCCCTCAAGAGGACTGAATATTTGACTAAATTATGTTTAATTTTTTGTGTTTACTGTTTATTCCAACTTTAAGATTATTTGTTTGTTTATTCATATGAACAGTGATACTATAGAAAGTTACATGAACTTGAGTTACCCTTTGTCTAGCCTGAATTAAACTTAAACTGGTGTACAGCCAATAGTCGGGTTACTCGTGCTTATACAGCTCACTTTTAGGGACACACTGTAAGCAATTATGTAACTGCCAAACAATCCATCTTTATATAAATGATTCATTTGGTTTCATACACAGCAGACCTAAATTAGTTTCAGAAAATGCAGTTGTTTCTACTCAAGAATCCTCTCGGTTCTGTTTAAAATTTTTAGCTCAACATAAATATTTAAATTGCCTCAAGAAGTAGGGATTTTTTTCAGTGGGTTTTCAGATTTAGATTTATTGAGACTAGTGATGTTAAAAATTGCTGAGATATAGATGCATATATCCTCTGAATATTTGAAATGGTTTAAATACTAATTTTTCAAAGTATCAATACTGCAAAGTAGTAAATTGTAGTAGAACAACACTGTGGAATAGGACCAAGGTTTGACAAATTCAGACTAAAAAACTTTAACATGTAAAATTGGTAGAATACTACCATGGGCAACTCTAAATGGCACCTTTTTTAATGAAATGTGTGCATTTATACTCTGTAGTTACTGGTAAAACTGTGATATTAAACACAGTATTGTGGTTGTCATGTCTGCAGGTGGTGTGTATGAACTTCTTCGACATAGTGTTGGACTTTATCCTGATGGACGCCTTTGAAGACCTGGAGAGTCCTCCCTCCTCTGTGGTAGCCGTGTTGAGGAACCGCTGGCTCTCCGACAGCTTTAAAGAAACGGTTAATATCTAAACACATGCACACAAATTCCTTGAATGTGTCACTGATAGCTTGGTGAAAAGTTACTTGAATAACAGAATAACTGTTGAATAACAGGCTCTGGCGACTGCTTGCTGGTCCGTGCTGAAAGCAAAAAGGCGTCTTCTGATGGTGAGTGTGAGCTTTGTTGTTCATCTTCAAAGTACCGTTCTACATCTTTGATGCTGACGACGCGTTCTCTCACTGATCCTCATAGGTTCCTGATGGTTTCATCTCCCACTTCTATGCCATATCAGAACACGTGAGCCCTGTTTTAGCTTTTGGGTTTTTGGGACCCAGGCAGCACCTGAGTGAAGTGTGCACTATCTTCAAGGTGAGAGCAGACACAGCACTTCTTTTCATACGTTTTAAAAGCAAGTGACTGCATTTGGTGTAATTCAAATGAATGTAATTTTAAGAGGCTAAGTTGTCATGCCTTTATCTTTTGTAGCTTTGGAGGAGATTTCCAAAGTTCGTGTGTAAAATCAGAGCACAGTTGTAAACTAAGTTGATCACTATTTACATAACAATTTCTGCCATTCACATCCCTTCTTTCCTCTGCAGCAACAAATTGTGCAGTACCTTAAGGATATGTTTGATCATGACAAGGTCCGCTTCACCTCAACTCAGTGCTTGGCTGAGGACATCCTGAACCTTTCCCACCGCCGCAGTGAGATTTTATTGGGCTATCTGGGAATCGAAAGCCTCATGGAGCTCAACGGTACCCTTGCCCAGAGACACAGAGGGCTCCTCAGGGCCCAACTAAGATGACTAGCCGTCACTAAGGTCTTCACTGGGCTTGTACAGGCCGATTGCAGCAGCGGGCTGACCGGTACACTGAGAACCAGAATTATGGTTCATTCATCTGTGTTCATCAAACACAACTGTTGTAAGGGGATATATTTTCATCCAGATCTACAGCATCACTTGTCCTTGAGCTAACGAGGGAGAGCGGTTGGATAACATGATTCCATCTCTTCCTGATAACAGCTGCTGTGTTGCGTATCAAGAATGGCTACTGTAGTCATTTAATCTCAGATGTGTGAGGACTTGTCTCTGCCTTGTTGAGCGACACGGATATTTCTAACAAACACATGAAGACTGGGCCTTCTACACTACACTGACTTGTGGGATATCACTGTCTTCATTATTATGTGAGAAGAAGTGGTTTGAAAGTGTGTCGATACTGTGCGTTTGTATGTTTTTGTATCATGATGGCAAAGATATTTGTTAAAACCATGACAATTCCTGACAGGCTTGGCAACTGAAAACTTGAAGGATAATGGGCTTTTCTCCCCACTGATTATTCTGAAGTATTTATTCCAAGTGTGTTTAATCAGGCAGGTTAATGTCACACCAGTGTGTTAAATGCATACATGTTACACGCGTAGACGTTAAATTCTCCCAATGCTATTTTATGACCCCAGTGCCAGTCTTCTCAGTCAAAGTGGACATAGCTAATCCAGCTAAAAGGCAGATGGTTACATTTTGTTAAGATTTACTTTTTTTATGTAAGTCACAGCTAACCTCAGATTGTATCTGGCAGAGACAACACATCCTCATACCCAAACGACTGAATAGGTTGATTGTCAGTGTCTCCCAAGATGACATATATCGCCATTGAAGCGCAAAAGCAAAGTCATAAGGTCATAGTGTAGTTGGGTTTAAGCAACAAAACTACTTGGTTAGGGTTTGGTCAGAAAAACATTATGGTTTTGCTTAAGAACACTTCATTATTTCTGTCACTTCAGTTACAAATATACCCACGTTACCTGAGTAACTAACATTGAGTTATGTCACCAAAAGACCTTGTGTTGACATCTGGTTTTGCACTGAATGAAAGTCGTGTGCTTATTCAACCCAAACATCCGTCCCTGACCTCCTCCTATACAGACTTTTCCATCTCTGTATTACTTCTAGTCAATTCCTCCTTTGCAGCTGTACTGATTTTCGACAGCCACTAGAGGTCACTGCCCAACAACATGACATAGATAGGCGTTGTACTGTAATAAGCTGCTTTTATTTTTGACTTACATGGTTGTTTCATAGTGTTGTTACATGGAGGCACAAAAAGAAACTTCAGCTGACACAGTACCAGGTGTGAGAACATCTGGCAGTATCTCAAACGGGGCTCTTATAGAGTGATGACTTGCATTATAACTTGAAATCAATATTGGGAGAGGTGTCATCTCTTGACTGACGATTGTTTTTGGTTTTTTTTCTTTTTTTTTGTCAAATTCTCACAGTTAATGTTCTTAGGAATTGATTGTGAGACCTTAATTGCTTCCAAATTTTTAGGCTGAAATTCTACAACCTGCTAAGCTTTAATTTAACCAAATGAAAAATAAATGAAATAGTGGCATTATTCAAACACAAGTTGTATAAAGTTAATCAGTGTCTTCAGTGTAAAATTTGGAACAATTGTCCCTATTGATTATGGTTGTTCTTATCTTAAAAGTGACTGACCGGAAATGAGCGTAACAGAGGTGGATTAGTGAAAAGAAAAAGATTTGAAAAGCCCATGTTACCTATAACTATGGTGGCCGACAGGGGGAATGCCATGTTCATTTTATTATTTACCACCTGTGGTTTTCATACTGTGACAGGTCATAATGCATCAAACAATCTGGAACACCTTTGGGGACAAAAAAACACTGTCAGTGTTGGTGATGAGAAACATATGGTTATTTTCCATCGGTGTGCACATACACTGTACATATGTTGTCTTGATTTCTTCCTGACACAACCTCTAAATGAAACGGTGCCATTTACTAGTCTTGAAAAGGACATCATTGTTTAGTTTCTGGTTTCTTGAAGACCTGTATCGAAGAACCGGTAATTGGAGAACCAAACTGTAACAGAAGTAACAAGTGCACTGATAATAACCCCCGAACTGTCTTTGTTTTCCTTAAACTGTGAAACACTTTCCGACCACAGAGATATGGAGGGGGCACAAAGATGCCAAGTTAAAGTGAGTTCTCTGCAAAAGCAGATTTGATACGCAGACTGTAGTGTGTGTTTGTTTGTTTCAGACACTGTCAAATACGGAATCATCTTTAGGAAATATTATGACAAGAATATTTATTATGAATGGCAGCAGAAGCACAGAATGTATGGCTGTCTGTGTGAATCAGTGTCAATGAGTGTTGGCGTCCTTTGATCATCCACGTTAGCAGAAGTCAGTTCTTTGTTATTCATAATCATAGAAGTGTGTTTTTTGTGGTCTTGATAATCCAAATCCTGCTCTTGTTGCAACACGCCTCCGAGATTCAGAGCTCAGAAATGTTGTTTGTCGCAGTGTCGCAATACTATAACATTGTGTTCTCCTTAAACTGTACAGTCATGAGCTATGTATAATTATTTCTGTCTTTCCGTCAAACATGAACCTTAACTGTAAATAGAGCTTTTACAGACAATAAGTTCTTTGCTTTGACGGATGTGCAACTTTGTGTTTTTTAGCATTTTGCACTTTATCAGAAAAGCAGGAAGATACAACAACCCTTTTGAATAATCATTTTAAGAGTTTGAATATAAAAAAAACATTGAATTATTTATTGTATCATAGAAGTGACACATAATTGATCTTGTAGACCATAAATGCTGTAACGTAGAGATACTATCTTTCCCAGAAAACTATATTATGGTAATATATTCTGGTTACTATCCAAAGTTTTTGTTTTAGTCTCCATCTTTGAAATGTAAACTGTTGACTGCTTGTGGTCCGATCCCTTGTGGTGCACTGCTTTTAACAACAACAAAAAAAAAAAAAAATGTTCTCCCATGTTTTAGTCCTGTTAATGTAGAGTTTCAAGTATATTTGCATCAGTATGCATCATGCAGGTAAATGCAGTTATGAAGAAATGCTAAT
Organism: Sparus aurata; assembly: GCF_900880675.1. Lineage (NCBI taxonomy): Eukaryota > Metazoa > Chordata > Actinopteri > Spariformes > Sparidae > Sparus > Sparus aurata. The sequence continues at coordinate 19,895,792 of NC_044198.1, forward strand.
GTTTAGTCTTGTGTTTGCATATCGGTCTGCTTTTTCTGGGCCCTGAGAGTAGATGATCAGAGATGAACTCCTCCGACAGCCTTTGCATGCTAACAGTGTAGATTCTGTGAAATGCATCAATCATAGTATTCCTGCAACATTTAGACCCGGACTCAGCTCTAGTTGTTAGTTTATTAAATCCCAATTAGAAATAAGATAAAGAAAATATTTAGGAATCATTTGAAAGTCAAAATTCAGGCATGGACTCCCATACCTGGCGTATATGCATTAGAATATAGAGTTTTACAAAGATTTCAGACGGCCAAAATGTTGAAAGAATTATTTTATTTTTATTTTTTTCAAAAGTCACTGCTGTTAATTACAAGTGTCCTCTTCATGCCTTTTGTCTTTTCTATTGTTAAATTACAATGCCAGCACAAACTGTAAATTGATTTTGATTCTCCATATTAAATGTTATTTTTTGTTATTAAACAAAAATGTTTATTGTTGCCTTTTCCCAACTGATGACGGCTCGTTGTATTTCACATGCATCACAGTGATTTGAGTAAAATACTTAGAGTGTAGTCTGTCTTTAGGAAAGTACAATTAAGTGGGAAAAATGTATGAAAAGGGCCTTTCTGGTCTTCTGAGGTGGCTTAATTGTTCTCTAAATATCAAAAGTCAGTAATGTGAGCTTGTCCACAAGGTGGCAATCCACTGCAGTGTATGACACAGACTTAAAGGGTAACTCCAAGGCTTTCAGCGAGCACTACTGCATGTGAAGAGCAGTATAAAGTTGTTGTTACTACAGAGGAAGCTGCATGTAATCAGAGAAATTGCTTCCAGTTCTGTCTTTCAGTGGCTTCAGTTGCATTGTGGGTAATATAGATACCTGGATTGTTTAAAAAGAATACGTGGAATGAAAAAGGTGATCCCTCTGGTTCTGCTCTATCGATTCTGATCAGTTGTTTTTTAGCTGTTCACAATGAGCAGTGTTACAGGAGAGCAGTGCAGGCCAGTGGACTGCTTTTCATAACCTGGCGCCCATATTACCTACAATGCAACTTAGCTACTGGGGGACATTACTAGGGATGATAATCAGTATATTTCAGGCAGCTTCCTCGTGAGCTACAAAATATTCGGAACTCCCGTGAGTATACATGAAATCATTTATATGTCATAACACTATGAAATGTTTCATTATTTTTCAAATACATTTTATAGACTAAATAATTGTTTGGAACAATAAATCATTGTTAGTTTTACTTTTTACAGGCTTATGAACAAATAAAGAGACAGAGCACCTGAGACATGGAATGCAGCTTGAGAGAACATTTTAGATGTATGGTGAGTTCACGTTCAAACCTCTTCCAGTTGTCTCCATGGGACCTTATTTCAGACAAACTTTGTGTGGTTGTGAATGGAGAGAGAAGAAAAAAAATCTTGTGACATGAATTACACATGATCTTTGTCAATTTAAAAGATCATTTTCCAATTTCCAGGGACATAACAGTGTGATTCATGACACAATTCTGTCTGTGTCCATTCACTATCATACATAGTGTTTTTAAACAGGGTCCCATGGGGCAAATCGGAAAGGGGCGTGACTTCCCTAATTGTTACTTAAGAAAAAGTTACATAGTGTATCTTTAAATATTTGAGCATTTGACCCTTTGCATTCAGATTTGCACATACAGTTAATATTAAGCCACATTCCTGATCAGAACATTACACTCAATAGGTCTGTAATTAACAATCTAAACCCTCATCAATTTAGTAATCTTTTTTTTTTTTTTGAATGAGTACTGTTCGCAGCTTTATTGTGGAGTGCTGGACTTTTGTGTTTTTTGTTCATTCAATAATTCTTCTCTATGGGCACAATATCTCATCTCCGGTGTGCGGCTGGGATTGGACGGCTGCTCCGCTGCCGGGGCCCGCTTCAACACACAGCTCCTCTCACCATTGGTTAGACACGTGTCTGGGGCGTTTCACTGGGACTGCCCGGTTGTGTCCGGGTAAGATGGCGTTGGAAGAGCAGTGCTCGGCACCACCTCGATGGCGGTCCATATCCCTGACACACGTAGAGTTCCCCGAGGGTACGTACAGTCGACATTTTTCTGAAACTACCGAGACTCCGCTAACAGCCGGCCGCTTTGTCATTTTCGAGCAGTGCGTGTGTTTGCTTGCTACTGAATGGACACGGCCGTTGGTGCCGCTGCCAAATTGTGAGACGCTATCCAACCTAGAGCACAGCGGGGAATGTAACCCAGGCTGCGAAATTGTGAGACTGCGCCGCATGCGCAGTAGGCCTCCGTGTCCACAATGAAGGCTAGCTAGCATGCTAGCTGTTTTAATATCGGCTTTGATATGTCCTCTCAGGAATAAGCGAACATGCCGCGGCCTGTGCGAATTGTTCGACAAAATTCACTAATTTTGAACAGCAAATAATGTGTCATGACTGTGGTCGATAAAAGTAGCTATTTCATCTTATAGAAATGTAGCCAGGACTGTGGCTAACGTAGTAGCTAGCTGCTTGGCCTGACACTGTTTGGTATAACTAGCATAAACCATGTTCCACCGAGCTCACTGTTTGAGCAAATTTAAATAACGTGGTGTTTATAGGACGACGATTGATTAGCAACTCCATCACAGCAGCTTCCTAACTGACGCCACAGTTAAATATTTTAACCATCCGGGTTCACTGAGTGCCTCAAAAGTGTCACTCCCACCAGTGCTAGGTGACTTCACAGGCGTTCATGATGTGCTTTAACACACGTCCTGTTTCACTGTGTTTCAGGTGATCTGACGGGTCAAGTGCTGGCTTATGTCAGTCTCCTTCCCATAGCAGTCCTTGTGGGTTTTGTTACGCTCATAGTGTTTAAACGCGAGCTGCACACGGTGAGTTCAGCACATGAGCCTTTTTCTTGTTTGTTTTCAGAAAGTGCATCACTTTTCTAATCATTCTGACCATGCCATTATTAACTCATATGAGCATGAGCAGTAGTTTCAGAAAGGTCAGAGGTTTTGGAAGTGCTCATGTGTTGTTGTTTGTTTGTTTGTTTGTTTAGATTTCCTTCTTTGGTGGGCTCATCCTGAATGAAGGGGTAAACTGGCTGCTGAAGCACATTCTCAGAGAGCCGCGCCCATGTGCAGGTGAGTGAAGCAACAAGCTTGTCTATGTGTACAAAATTCTTCAGGTGTTATTGCCTTAAGGTAGCTAGATATTCTTGTATACTGAAGTAATAGAGATGCTCACTTTATTCTAATATTTGCTTATTATCCTGAACAAAATAATTGCTTTGATATTTGTATGACAATGTACTCCATACTGTAAATGTATATATATTAATGTCAAGTTCTGTTGTCTTTCTGCAGGGGCTCACACAAACCTGAACACAGAGTATGGGATGCCCTCCAGTCATTCCCAGCTTATCTGGTTCTTTGTTGTTTACTTCTTTCTTTTCCTTTATTTAAGGTGAGTCTGTTTTACTGGTATGTTTGTTAAGTAGACATTTAGTGATCAAATCGCAACACTGTTAGGAAAATGTCACGAATACTGCATTGTGTTAGAGATCTGTCATTTAAAGTTTTAAAAAATAAAAGCCAAAAAAAACATTTATGTTAATTTGACTTATTTTAAGGCATTTTCTTTTCATTATTATATGAAATAAAGTCACACTTTTGATTATCACTCTTTAGACACTTTCACCTCAGTCACAGATGTCATGGTATGAACTCATGCTGATGTTTCTTTTCAGAATGCATCAAACGAACAATGCTCGATGTGTGGACCTGCTGTGGAGACACATACTGTCCATCATCCTGTTGGGCATAGCCTTATCAGTCTCATACAGCAGGTAAGGGACTGACCCACTCCCACCTCCCTTAAATCTTCAAAATAAATCCCAAACTCTTAAGTGCATATTAAGGCAGAAAACAATAATGTCAAGGGTTTATGAAATAAGGAATTATGTTAAAGTAAGGCAGTAATAGCTGATGGATCAATGGCAATCCAGAATCCAAAGGTATTAACTGTAATACCATAGAAAACAAAGAAAACAACTGAATATCAATTTGTGTTTTGCTCGACATTATGTCTTTTTCTCTCTCTCATTCTCAGGGTCTACCTGTTGTATCACACCTGGAGCCAGGTTATCTACGGCGGAGTGGCCGGTTGTACGATTGGCATAGTCTGGTTCTTTTTCACACAGGAGGTGCTGACACCATTATTCCCCAAAATAGCAGCGTGGTAAGTAGTGCTCTCATTTCTCTGCTTCCTTCGTGTGTCACAGGGGAAGACGATTCCTCCTCAGCCTAAATTAATGAATAAGACTAATATCTAGCTTCAGCTACTCTAATCATCTTCTCTTTCATGATTGATAGGCCAATATCAGAGTACTTCCTGGTGCGAGACACAAGCCTGATCCCCAACATCTTATGGTTTGAGTATACAGTGACCAGATCAGAGGCGAGGTAAGTTGCTGTCTTGGATACATATCAGGTCCTAAATCACATATATCGCCAGTATTGCCCGTTCACACCAGAAAGTGTCACAAAGGAGTTTACATGGTAAGGTGATATAAGCCATAAGGCTTGGTGACAAAAGACCATTGTTACATCAAAGTTAGCACATATATGCAGGGTTTTTAAATACAGGTAAACCTGCTATAAAAAAGCATTTTTGATTTGTTTTTTTTAATCTTGTGTCATATCTGACGTCACAAATGCACTAGCAAACAGGGAACTGTAGAGATGGGCGTCACCGTCAAACTCGGCATAGAATGAACGATGTTTGAGTTCTCAAGTAAAACATACTTAAACTGAACAACCGTTAGCAGCTTCACTGCTTGTCAGCTGCCTGATCAGTGCCGCACATCTCCAACTCCTTGACAGATATGAGAAAGACGCTAAATGTCCTCCTTCGTTTGTCACCAGCTCAGTTGTAACGTCCTCTTGATGCAGTCTGATCTGCTAATTTTTGAAAATAGGAGTTTAAATAAAAATGAAAAGAGCAACATGGCTAATAAGCGTCAGTAGCTTTTTGCATTTTGGACTCTCCAACTCTTATTTCCATCAGATCAGTACTGTAAAGAGAAGCTGTTGGGTTCAATGGCGCAAACTTGTGGCTCAAACACCAAAAAATATATGAAGTTAATTTGTCCCGGCTAGTAAACCACTTGTGTGACCGGTCCCTCAATATGTATGAGACTCTTGCATTTTTCCTTCACTCAATTCTCCTTTCTCTTTCTTCCTTGTAGGAACAGACAACGAAAGCTCGGAACAAAACTTCAGTGATCTACACACTTCTTTTGTGAAACTGAGTTTAGGACCACACATGCACACACGCCACACACACATTTACCTACACTCACAAACAAATGCTCACTCGACGAAAACACACTGGAGAACCATCTTTTGGACTGACGTGGTTGCAAGGAGTAAAGGGCAAAAAAACGTTTACAGGTGGCGAAAGAGTGCCTGGACCTGGCCCGGAGCCTACAGCCTGAGCAAGTCCGTCCACACGCCTCTCCTTCTTGTACAGCTTGCCCAAAATGCTCTTCAATGCATGCAAGACTGTGCAAGAGGCATACTATTTAATGATAGATTAATATATATATATTTTAACTATAAACGCACGCTGACAGTAACGGTGTACTGTAAGAGATTTCAAGGAGCCTAAAAAAGGAGGCTTTGGTCAAGTTTCAAACAAATTGGTGGGCGTCATTGCAGCATGTATTTAGTGATTCCTTTTTTAAAAAATATTCTGATGGATAGCTGGTGGGATCGGGCTGGGAGGGGGGGTTGGTTATGGCTAGGTTTTCCATTTTTCATTGTTATATAATAGAAAAAGAACAATTTCTAAAAATTGGTTATGATGTAATATAAATGAAAATTTGCACTTTGTGAAATTTACAAGTTAAAAAAATAAGACTAACACTAGTTAAATGTTAAGACCCTCCCCCTCTTTTCCCTCTTCAGTCTTTGCTTTGTATCTATGACTGTCAGTCCTAATATATTAGACTCCAAAGCTGATCTGCAAGCAGTGTAAATTTAATATACCTTCTTCTACTGTCAAGCATCGAGGTGGTGTTTCCTGTTCATATCCACATTTGAGGAATATGAGACTGAATCACAGCAGCAGGTTTCAGTTGTTTTTGTTGTCGGAACACACTTTGGACTGAGGTGGTGTTTTTCTTAATGCCTCACACACAGTAGCAGCCTGGGAACCGAGTTCTGGGAATCAGTTTTCTGTCTTTTTTTAAAAATTCCGTTTCTTCTTATTTTGTTTTCTGCTGTTGCAGAGAACAGTTTTTCGTTTTACCTGCATTTCCAAGATAACATTCCATATCATTTTAGTGAGAAAACACACATAATGACTGCTGAGGGGATATGTTTTCTTTTTTTGTATTATTATTTTTTTCATTTTTTTTTTAAGAAAGGAGAAAAAAAAAGCCTCAGGTCAGTCGTAGCATGTGATTATGCTTAATTCCTCACAGCCCACGGCAGCTAATGTTGAAAGCTGTCAAGTGGGGATCTGAAGCTGATTTAAAACTGTCATATCATTAGCTCCACAAAGGGAAGTAGTTCTCTTAGACTTTGATTTTTTTTTTCCATGTGTAACCTATATCAGGCTGAATAAAAATGTGTTTATGTACAAAGAGATTGTTCAAGTGTCGTGCTTTGAAATGCAGCGAGATCTTTTTGCATTCAAATTGCTGTTGAGAGGATGTGCCACTTGGATAGTCAGACTTACTGATGGTCTACTCGCTGCGTCAGTCAGTGAAGTGTCTGTTTGACTTTGGCTGGGCTGTTATCCCACCGCAGTGCCTCTGTTTATTTGTCCTGATGTAACACAGACTCCAAAACTGAGAAGGGAAACAAAATCTGACAAAAGTGCTGATGAAGTGATTTGCATGAGGCAGTAGCCATGAGAAAATGGTAGTTGATATTGTACAGATATCACAGTCCGCTAGGAATATTTTAGTGAAGCCATGGGAGCAAGGAAAAACATGTCAGGTTATCGTACCCCAAAGAACTTCTTACTGATGCACAGGACGCACTTTATGCACTGGGGTTACTTTTATTGTGTTAACACAGGACGAAATTGTGGATTAAAAAAGTTGCCGGATCAAAACCAAACATCGCAAGTAAAAACATAAAATGAAAACGTGCAAGAAGTAGCCAGCAATGTAGTCATGAGGCTATTCACTCTGTTTAAATCCAGATAAACACAGAAATGCAGGTTATACTGTGACACTTGATGCACAATACTATACATGTATATCGTACTCAGGCCGACTATCAAAGTGCACACCCACTACTTTCCCCAGGAGACAAACTGTTGTGGAAAACGTGGCACAATGACTGTTGCCTTATTTGACACAGACAAAAGCACTTCAGTATGTATTTGGAGGCTATACGGGGCTAATGTAGGTGACAAATGAAAAATAGCTCTCTGTTCAGTCCAAACAATGAACAAGCTGCTTGCATTGTGAAGGCAGCGTCGTGCACTTCTCTCCCTGCACTCTATTCCCTCGATGTGACTGCTGGAGAAAATACTCCCGTCCTGAGGAGAAAGACACATGTGCCCTATTTAAACAACCCATTCCATTTTTGATTCAGTTTTTCAGGTCTAACCTCAGGCTATCCCCAAACACCCGTGGGGAACGGGCACAGCCTAGATAAAATGTTGAAGACGGCGACCTATTTCTGTTTCTCTAAGCTGTTTTCTCTGACCTGCACTGTTTGAATAAGCATTTCTGTGCAACGCTTTTGTGGATGTGAACCAGAGTGATGGTTCAGACCCAGGGGTCATCTCCCCCCACTTACATGTCTTCACTGAGCTGATCATGACAATAAGATGTTTACAGCTTGTGCCTCATTCTGTCCAGGTTATGAAAAGAAGAGGCCATCATCAGATTGAACATAATACATGTAGATATGCTGTATTGCATGCTTCAGTTCCAGCAAAAGTGTCCCACATTGGCAAAGCCCAGCAAAATCAAAAAGCACTGGAGGACTGACATCCACTGGATGAAGCTTGTTATTGCAATCCATTGAGATTAATGACACTCAGCAGGGTGAGACTTCCATAGACAGTAATAAAAAAGTTCTGCTTTCAAATCAAGTTAAAGGACAACTGCACTAATTGTACATATTAGTGTGTTGATCACTGTATGTGAAAAAGTAGTATAAACCATATTTGTGCCTCCAGAGGAAGCTGCTTGTAATGATTTCTTCAGGCGATGTCTCTCGGTGGCTAAATTGCATTGTGGGTAATGTAGGCGCCAGGTTTTGAAAAGGAAGAAGAATACCTGGGAATAAAGGTGACGTCTCCGGTTCTGCTGTATCGATTTTGATCGTTTTGTTGTCAAACTGTCCACGATGAGTCCGGCAGTGCTACAGGAGTGCCATGCTAGACGAGTGGACTGCTTTTCATCATCTCCTGCAGCAACTAAACTCTCAGTAAAGTCATTTCCTGGTTTTTGATTAAACTCAGGAAGCACAGGGAGCAAATAAAGCAAACACAATCTGTGCTAAAGCCACTGGGATGTGCGCTCCATTCATTTTAACAGAAGAGATTAATTAAATATGGTGACACTGAGTAAAAGAAAATCCTGCACTGAAACATTCAGCATTGACGTTGTTGTTGTTATATGAAACTCATATAAAAAACATTGCACACATCACATTTGAACAGAGAGGGAGACATCGCAACAGGAGGAATGCACACCCTTTTCATGTATTACCATTTTGTGTGCATACATAATAGCTTAAAGGGAAATATTGCTCAGTCTTTTGTGGTTGGAAGTCACTTTACAAATGGTGCATGATAAAGAGCGGATGAGCAAACACATTCTGTAAGATTAATTGTTATAGTTTAAATCGCCACCTCTCTGACCTTTCCATGGGTTAGAGCAGTTTGATTATATTATGATAGATTTTTCTGTAGCCGTGTTTTCTCTTGTGTGTGTTGCTCCCCTCACTGGCGCAGAGTGGGCGGGAAGAGATGATGTCAAGCTTCTCGACGCATCAGTCACGATTTATGAACATTTGAATCCCAGTCTGATGACAGTTGGTGGGCGGTTTGGCCACTTGTCAATCAAATCTGATAAAACCACACCAACACAGTCTTGATGATGCAGATTAACTGATTTTTTTAAAAGAGTTAAACCCTCATTAAATATTCCTGAATGCCAAACTTGAACTTTGCTGCTTATCTAGTCATTAATATTTAATGTTATATTGAGAACTTCAAAGGCTTGGGGAGCTCAGCTGAAGGCATGAAAACCATTTCTCTAAAACATTTTACCCTCATTTGTTGCAGTGTTGTAAAAAAGTACGCAAAAGTCACACTTGAGTAGAAGATATCGTGTTAAAATACAACTTTGGTGAAAGTGAAAGTCACTCATACAAACAGTAATTGAGTATTGAGTATAATTTTCTAGCAATACATGATCTTCAGTATCAAAAGTACAAGTCAAGGTAAATAATAGATACTTTTGCATGTATGTATAAACTGTATATTGTTGGTTAACAGATTATCAGATCCAATATTCAGCATTTTTCTGATTATTGGAATCTTATGGGTGTCTTTTAAATCTGATAAAATTCAAATGTGCTAATGCGGCTCTGATGTAGCAGGCAGTCTGCAGAGTAGCTAGTAACGTTATCAAACAAACGTATTGGAGTAAAAGTACAATGTTTCCCACCAAAGTGCAGTTGAGTGGAATACTGAAAAATGTAAATGCTCAGGGTAAGTGTCTCAAAATTGCACTTAAGTACAGCACTTGAGTACATTTGTTGTCTTGATGATGTTGGTAAAACCTCCCACTGACTGCACAGACCATATTGCACAGTTCATGTCACCTTCTTAATTATCAAACCATGCAGTGATGTGTTGATGTAATCCACATTAATCCACCGCTGAAAAGAATCCACAACAAATGTGCTACTTCATTTCTGTTTGAGACATTTTTGCAAAAAACTTCAGTGCCCGTGCAGCTATTTTAAAAGTGGAACTTTTGAAAGTTTAATGTCTTCAGTGGGAACAATGGGCTTTTGGGGCTGAGAGCCTCAAACAGACTGGGGTAGTCAGAGAGTGTTGACAAGCGGAGCAAAACAGCCTTTCTTGTCTTTTCATGGGACAGCAAGAATATTCGTCCGCAGTAGATTCTATTTTTTTTTTTTGAGTAAAATATAGAATCACACCAGCCTCATTCTTTAAAAACTGTAATGATAAACATTGCTCACCCACCTAATGATGTTCAATTTAATTTGTGCCCCGGGGAGCAAATTAAAATCACTAATCAAACGGCGGCCCCAGTTTGATCAACAAGCTGCCGTCCAACTGCGACTCCTCCACAGTGGACCTGTTCATCTGCATCCTGTGTGCCATGTGCATTGCCTCACAGTTGGCTATACATATAACAGTATAAATGTTACAGAGCGAGCTGGACACTTTTCAGCATATTAGCTCTGCATTAGTTGTGCAGTGAGAGATAATGACAGGTTTGTATTTCAGGGGAACTTAAACTTCTAATTTTCTTTCAAGGCGTTCACTCTTAAATGGCATTTAAATGTTGTAATAAAGGGGTTTAAGTGGTATGTTGGATGCACAGTACACCTTTACAGAAGTAAACAACTTGTTATCTGTGTCCGTTGAGTCCCCTGGTTTTTGGTCATGCTCTCCTCTAAAGCTCGGCCAAAACCTGCCTTAAAATCCTGGATTCACATCCTCGAAATGCATTTTTTAAAAACTGCCTCAACATTTATTACAACAAACGCTGAAGTCGTCTTTCTGCTTTGGATTTTTTTAAATATTTTTTTTTGTCAGATTCTACTGACTGGCGAGCCACATCTCTGCCAGCAGACATTGGCAGGGATTTCAGAGTGTAATCTCACAGGATATCTGCAGCAGCTTTGAGTGTGTTCACTCTTTGGAAATGGAAGTTGTTCAAATTTGAGCTCTCTCCGCTCAGATCTACAGTGAGCAAATTCACCGTGTGAGGTTTGAAAATCCCTGCTTTACTCCATGTGCATGTGCAGAGTGCAACACTGGGACAAATGCACGTGTTTGTGAGACAAATAGGAATTGTATAGCTTTGTACATTGCTTGAAGTGGATTGTGTTCAGAATTAAGAATGTGTGAATTTAAAGATGTTCTGCAGGAATCTTTGACTCTTCAGACGCTCACTTGTATTTGTTCTGATGCAGCACCTCCAATAACATCTCTAATAACTGTAAATGTCGTTTTGGGATAAAACCTAATTCAAGAAATCACACAATGTCCGCTCAGGTCTTTTTCTTGAGCTGCTCAGTGTATAAAAAAAAAGAAAGAAAAAGAAAGAGGTGAAGTGAAATTGACCCAACACTTTATTGTGCAGTAAATCGGTGTGTGTTTGACAGACAGCGCCTCCAATGTTGAGCCAGAACCTCTAGATGGCGCCCATCTTCCACGTACAGAGAGGAGTGTAATGAGATGAACACAGACACAGATTTTATTTAGATTCCTCATTATACAAGCAACACTTTGACATAAAAAGACCAACCCAACTCAAATTTTGGTATTTACAATATTGATGAGGTAATAATTCAAACTCAGACATATGTATTTTTTCCATAACTCAATAAACAAGCTGGTCTCAGAGGAAAATAAGCGCACCTACAGAACCACGGCGCACCTATATGGGAAGACATAGTGAAAATAATAACACACGATGACAACACACATTTAAACCACACGTCAAACAAACAGGCTCAGCTGAACCTCAGGATATCGTATGGGTCCACAAAAATGAAATATGTCTAATATAAATAAACATACATATACATCATCGATAACTAGAATACCATTTTTCCTCACGCTGTACATTTTAGAAGTTGGCTTTTCTTAATAAAGTCAGGAAACAGGTTACCTTAATATGACTAACTAAAGTAGAAAATTAGATTTAAGTTGTGCGAGATAAAAAGTTTTGACAGCTTTAATGATTAGTTTACTTCACTTGGTAATTTTGAGGTAATCAGTTCCCTCGATTTGTTGAAGTAGAGTCACTTTTGTCAGATTTGACAGTGTATTGACTACCCCCATCTTTTTCTTTCACCGGCTGAAACTTCAGCAGGGTACAATACGATCCTTTAGATTCTGACCACTTGGACGACTTTGCTGTAACAGTGGCGAGTGGGCTGCTGTAAAGCCTATATTTCAATAAGACGCTAAACGCAAGCAGCTATATAATAATAATAATAATGACTAAAAAAAGCCTTAGATATAAATAATCTGTATGAAACATGAACACCTCCGCCTACATTCTCCAGTTTGGTTCACTGTCACATGTTGTTAGATCTTATAGCCGTGCCGGCTTTTCATCCTCCTGAGGGGCCGAAACCAAATGTATGCTCAGTGGCCCCCCTGCTCATCACAACACTGATGTGCATGAAGGGGTTCACGCAGCTGACGAGTCGACTGGTAAATCTACAGCAGACAATGTCATTTTAGAAAATACACAACAGAAATCTATCATTAAACAAATCAAAGTCAAATTCTAAAGAAATCAGAACAACATAGTTTCAAAATCATTTTCATATCAACTCTGCCAACTTATCTTAAAAGTGATAATTAGCATCCGGAGAGCCACTATGTCCTCCGCTGAAACAGGTTTAAACAGATAACACTATTGTTTTAACGAATGCATGAACAGTGGCATAAGGAGCGCTCAAACCGCCGCCTTCAGATTTCCTTTTTCCGTCTCTTGGATGAAACACAAAATACCACAAACAACCTGCCTGATCTTAAATTTAACTACAAACCGTGTTTCGACAAATGTTCGCTTCCCCGGCTCTGATGTCTTCTTCCTCTTCTTCTTTTTGCTTCTTGGCTTCGTGGACATATTTTTGAATCTTGTGGGAGGAGGATGAGTATTGTTCATGAGCCAAATTATTGTTTTAATCTGATCCAAAATCCTGTTGAGCCTTTTGACGCACTGAATTTAATGTGAAATGTAAAACAATAAACTTTTCCGTGTGTCCCTGTTCTTGCTCTCACCACTGCATTGATTTACTTTCCGTACCTGTCGCTGAGAAAGTAAAATCATCGCGGTGTCTTGGCAGGAGACGTCTTTATTTTTCTATTGATGGACGCCCACTTGGATGATTGTTAGTTGTAATTTTTGAAGAAAAGCTTTGAGTAGCTTCCTGTTGTAATCAACAGATTCTGGAGCTGCAGGTGGCAACAACACTGGCAGACTGAGTGCAGCACAGAAAACAAGAATGAAGCAAACAAGGGAAAACAAAATGGTCCTGTTCGACTGAGTTTGATCACGAACAGACAGTGAAGTGATACTTGTCTCGCGTGGTTGAATCCTCATGTCTTCAGTGACTTTTTCTCTTGAAAGAACATTGGTTTAAATGAAATAGCTGATGTTGGCATGCTAAAAAAGCTAAACTACCATGGTATAAACACTATAGATGAAATTGCTGTTATGAACATGTTAGCTTCGCCTGTCCTTCCAACCCAATCGCCACGATACATTTCTGCCAACCACAAATTTTAAAGGTGCCATATCATAAAAAACACTTTTCTCTGGTCTCTACATATATAAACTGGTCCTCCCTGAGCCTGCCAACTCTCAGAATGAGGAAAGCAAACGATTCCTGCATGGTCTCTGCAGCCCACCCACTGGTAAAACGACGCTCCTACAGGCTGTTCAGATTCAGCTCCTGTCGTTACGTAATGAATGGAGAGATGTTCACAGGCCGACCTCCTCTGCGCGATGATAGGAGATATCTGAGAGGGGGGCGTCCATCCCCGTGGTGAAGTTGCGTGTGTCCAGCGGTTACATAGCAGTGTTTCGCAATGTTGTCGCTCAGAGTTAAACATGCAAATTGCTCTGTTGTTGGTTGCATAAATCAACATTACTGCCTATATACTGTCCCTGCTACAGAAGAACAGAAGAGACAATGGTTGCGTTTCATTTTTAACGGCAACGTGGTTTGTATGTGTGTGCTAACCACTTCACATCGGACTGCTTCAGTAACAAGGGTCAGTACAAAGCTGGCTTTGCCTTGACACTGACCCTTGTAAAAGGATCAGTCCCAATTATACCAGACCCTGCAACTGCACCCGATCCACAGGTAAGTGTCGCCACGTTTTGATAGTATTTACAGTTGCCTACGAGTATGGTGAAGTCAGCTTGAAATTGACTAACTAGTTAGCTCCACTTCAGTCCGCTATGCAATGGTGTTTGAAGCAAGTTTAATGTTAATAATATTATGATGGAGTTCGGTTGTCACATTAAAAAGTCTGGAAACATATTTAGACTGGAGACAGAGACGATGCGAACAGTGTCCAAGAGTTTGGCGACTGTGTTGGAGACAAACACAGCTTTCACTAGCTGTGAGCCATTAGCTACATGGTAGTAACTGTAACAACACATACGAACAAACTAAGTAACATATTCAGACACACTAGCCATTCTGAAACGTCCTGCTGCAGCCGCAGAGTCTGTACTTCTTCAGGAGCCTATCCTTCTGGGTCCGATTCTGGGTCAAACTAGTATGGTTGAACAACAGCATCTCTGCGAACCATAGCGATACATCCACCGTAAACATTAGCGCATGCTACCGCTAGCGTAAGCAGCATCGTCTCCCTGAGAGGGGCATGTAGCAGGCAAGGCAGGTGTTGACAGACGGAGCTCATTAGCATTTACAGGTGCAGGCACAGAAACAGCCTGCTCTCAGTAGAGCTCACTTGAGCGACTATTAGACAGCTGAAATTCAGGACCACAGATGGGTTTGGGGCAATGCATTTCAAATACAGCGTTGTTGAACTTCTGACAGCTGTGTGCAATTGATGAAAAACAGTATAATATGGGACCTCTAAATTGCAACTTTTCGTATCTTAAAATGATTTTTTCAATCTTGCGACAGTGCTGTGCTCATGCTTTTGTTGGGTTAAGGCACAAAAAAACATTTGTTAGGGTTAGGAAAACATCATGTTAAAATACCTTGAGGTTGTAAAAATATTCAAAAATATTCATTCACACTTACAAATGTTAAAACAGTCTCAAACTGCGATCGCCGGCTCAGCCTTTCCACCTGTATGTTTAGGGTTTCAAGACCAACTCGTGCAGTTTTTAGTTTTAATATACACCAGATATAACTGCTTTACAATTAGTTTTGTTGTGTGAATCTATCATTATTACATATTACAAATGAAAAACCTTGGGGATGAGTTCACCAAAAATGGAAAATTGATTCCTTAACTTCTCACCCCAATGTCGATGGAAAGATAACAACCAACCAACAACCGCATCAAAAAAAAAGACTCTGGAAGCCCCAAGATCCCAGAATTGATTTGCGGAGATATAATTTACAGCCCTTGAGCCCCGGTCGAGCATGTGAACCCACATCAGATATTGAGATTTGGGTCTTAAAAAAAAAAAGGGTGAAAATAAATCAACATGGGATCTTGGGCCTTTCTGAGACTTGGATTACACCATACAAGGTGAATGGAATCATCTTGTGTTTTCTCTCATTTGTTTTTTTAAATTTTTAAAACAAGTTCCCATCTCCTTCAGTAACCCAGATGCTCCAGAAATGTTTGGCGGACTGAGCATCTTTACCAAACTTTCCTTCAGCATGAGGGTGTGATGGGTCATGAGCTAAGTACAGTTGGGCAGTTAATTCGAGTCCCCCAATTTATTAGAAATCAAAATCAAAATCAGTCTACAATTATTTCTTAAAAAGTGTATTTTTTTTCTGAAAATGCATTTTACTTGAAAAGGCAGAATATTTTCGAACTGTTTAAATATCACGCTGATTGATCCCCATCTCGGGGAATCGTCTGTATTGTTAAACAACAAAGAAAGGATAGGACGCATCACTGAAAAAATAGTCAGGGAAACAGATCTTGTAAAATACTTCAAACAAACTGATTTGCATCTAACACAGGCTGGAAACATGTTCATCAAATCTGTGGGTAGAAAAAATTAAGTCTCCAGGATTATTATTTACACAAATGACTTTATAAGAAGGTAAATATTTCACAGCGGTGACTTGAATAATCCAAATTAGTGAAGTAAATAGTTCCTTAAGCACAATGATAAATGTAGCAGAGAAAAAAGTGCAATATTTCTCGAATCTCAAATTAAAAAAAACGAGAAGTATTTAAGTAAAACAGAAGAACTCAAGCTAGTGTCCACCGCCGAATATGCCATTGAAGTAGTACCAAGTTTGACAAGTGTGTGTCTTACTGTCGTTTTGTCTGTAATCTTCAGTCAAAAGCCTTCAATGCGTAAACCTCCCAGCTGCCTCTGTGTGTTCATTCACAGTCTGTCCACTGGGGGGCAGCACACACTGACCTGTAGTCTGTGTAGGAGGCAGAAGTTCTCCTGTATCATGGGTCGGCTCAAGGACAAAACAGCTATTTGAAGGACAGAGATTACTAGAACCAAACTGCGATGACATTTTTATTTCTACTGATCACTATTAGCCAGCTGAAGTCACTCAATATTATTCCAGTTCTGTTCAGGCTTGTCCTCCACTAAGAAGTGCACTGATACCTCCGTGTGATTTTGTTCTAGTTGATGGGAATAGTTAATCCATTTCATGATGGGCTGCTAGGCTTTGCCCAAAACTGCAAGCTGATTCAAACCTTTGATTGCTGAGATTTATTAAAACATTTAATATTACAGGTCTGGCCTCTCACCCCCAACAGTTTGAGTCTTTATTTAGACGTAGAGAACAATGAAGGAAACAGTAGAGAGACTTTCTATTAGGTCCTGATCCTAGGCCAGCTCGTGAACATGTAGTTCTATTTTTACACATTGTGCAGCTCATGTGGCACCAATTTTAATATAACAGAGGGTGAAGCAAGACAACACAACACTGAAACAGTTCTCATCTCAACTGTCGGCTCCTGTGCACCTGCTCCTGTGAAATCTCTGCCCCGGCTGTCTCGTGGAGCTTCAGAGTGGATCTATAACGTCTCTGATCTGGTCGACACAAGTGGTACTGTAATCTCTGAGTGACTTTCACGTCTCAGATTGTCGCCCCCAAAAGAAGGGACCAGTCGGACTCCACGCGCTGCAGATGGGGGTGAAATCTGCACTGCAGTATGACTGAAGCGATGGGGGACGTTTCTTTGATGACAACGCGGCCCCCCGTTACCCTCGGTGGAACAGTGAGCGGAGAGCCGGTGGAGGCAGATATTTGATGCGCTGTCACTTTAACGTTTAAAGTTGGGAACACTTTACTTCAGTCTTCTTCAGCAGTAGATACAGAGTTTGATACAGATACAGAGTTTGTTAAAAGCTTTTACCCCTCTCAGGCTGGTGGATAAACTGGTATTTAGTGACAACATAGTAAATATATTTTCATAGGAGAGGTTATGATAGTTTACATATACTGAACATTAATAAACACTTGTAAAAATGACATTCTAGTGTCCTATAAACCTTTTATAACAGGGTTGTATATCAACATGGATACTAAATAGCTTTGGCAAAATTAGGTAGGTGAAAAAAGGTATTCCTGTCAATGGTAGCTAATGTTTAAGTTTGAGTGTCTGTATGTGCACTTTAATTTCTGACTTGGAGGAACTTGATTTTAACATTTTGGATCTTCATTGTTATTGAAGTTTCAACAAAGTGTTCAATATATATTTTGCATTCACATTCAAATGAATACAGCATGTGTTACTTCCGTAGGAGCCTTCCACGACTGCACATAATAATGATGATTAACTTATTATTCCTATAGCACCTTTAAAACGACAGTCTTACGGACTAAAAAGTCAACAGTCGAGCCAAACGCAAGGAAGCCTCGTCTAAGGTGAGTTAAAACAAGACGGCAGAACAGAGAATATAAAAACACAAGGAGTCAATATTAGGAATCAATAGGAATAAAAGCGATTAAACAGGTAAAATCACAGAAAAAGAAAGAAAAACAAAATCAATAATAGACACTAAGAAGACAACATTAATTCCCTTATTTAGCTGTAAAGGCACTCAGTAGAGCACTTACCTCCGCTAATATCAATCCTTGATAGCCCTGCATCACTCAATCCATGCATTAGTCCCTGAGAAATGTACAAAAATGTCAAATAACACCCTATTTCACAATTTTTAAGAAGACAATCTTGAATCCGTCTTTTCATCTGGATCCATACCAAAGGTTACTGAGGTCTGTTCTGTGCCGAGACTCATCCTCCATCCAAGTTTGGTGGAAATCTGTTCAGTAGTTTTTGTGAAATCCTGCCGACAAGCCAACACACACACACACACACACACACACACAAACAAACACGGGTGAAAACATGACCTCTTCGTATCAAAACTGAAGTTTCAATCCTTCAGATTTCAATCACGGCTAGTTCGATGACACCTGTGATCACCATGGCAACCAGACGTGTGATTTAAGACTACAGAAAACATTCTTTAATTAGCTACTTTGTCAGTGATATGACAGAAGAAAAACAGCTGGTGTATCTGTTCAAAGTGCAGCAGAAAAAAAGTTGTTTTATTGATCAGCGCAAACCTCGATCTGATCTTCAAGCTGCAGACATCACGGAAAATGGCGGACCCTGCCACCAATGATGAAATGACAGAAAGGCATTGCGTGGCTGTTACCAAAATTTACAGACCACACATAATATTAAAAACTGAAATTCTCAAAGATTATAATTAAAAAGCGGTTAGACTGCTTTAATGTGACAGTGATTTATATTTAATTTGTGAGTAATTGTCCTGTCTGATGTACTTACTGTTTTATCTCATACTCCCACTCTGATCTCATGTACTTTTTTCTGGTTTCTGCCTTCTTGTTTTCTCTCTGTCATCCCCATTTTCCAATTCTTTTCAGCTGTTTTCTTAAACCACACACACACACACACACACACACACACACACTCACACACACACACACACCTCCCCGTAGCCCCCGGCCGTTGCTTTCTTTCACCACAGAAGCTTTTATTTCTTAACCGTCTCCTGGCTTACTCTCCGCTCTCTCTATTGATGCCTCTCCATTTCACAACCAGACCTCTTGCCTGCTGCCCTGTACTCTCTCCTGGTTGCCACGGCGGTCTGTAACTGTTTCAGGTGATGACCGGTTTCCTTGTAAAGAACCTCTACTTTTGCCACAGGAGAGAAATAAGGCGTTAAAAAAGCCATCAGGAAAAAGTGTGAACTCAAATATCTCTTTTAAAAATGCAGTTTAGAAGTCTGCACCTTAAAGAATAGATTATAAATATCACATAACGTATACATTATTCAATGTCTTTTTGATATACGGAGACTTGAACAAGCCATACAAGGAAGGAAAATAACAACACCCACCTTCCCATCTCCTGCTGCACTAGCTATCTTTTATCAATTTTCTTTCGGGTCAAGGATCACGCTTGTGGAATTATTACATTGACACTGCAAAAGAATCTAAATCCCTCAATAAATATAAATACAGACTTAAGACCCTTTTGATGAACAAAGCTGCCAAACACTCCCACATACAAACACTTGCATGCATACTTTATTATCGCCGGGTTCACGTGTGGCTCTAGGGATGGCGGTGTCGGCTGGTTGGTTGGTTCGGTCCACCACTTTGTTCCAGACTCAACAACTATTGAATAGATTCACATTAAAACTTTGTCCAGACGTTTATGTACTCCAGAGGATGAATCCTAATGACTTTGCTGTC
Source organism: Sparus aurata (assembly GCF_900880675.1). Lineage (NCBI taxonomy): Eukaryota > Metazoa > Chordata > Actinopteri > Spariformes > Sparidae > Sparus > Sparus aurata. The sequence goes on from NC_044198.1 coordinate 19,915,466, forward strand.
CCCTTGACTTTTCTTGATTGGTTGTGAGAGAGGAGACCGCTTCAAGCAAAACTCTCGCCAAAATGCAACCTAGGATTTTTTTGTGAATGTATATGAGTCAAACCTTTGTGTAAAAGCATAATTACGACGAAAGAGGCACTTTTAAGATTAACCATATGTTCGTTTTCGGGTCAAGTCAATTTCAATAGGAGTGCTACGAGCACTTTAGCGATAGCATCAAAATTGCTATTTTTAAAACACTAAGAAGGCTCGACACAACATGAAACTTTGCTCGTAGTATCACCAGGGTCTCTACACATGAACACGAGCAGTGAGAACATTGTTTGTGTACACAGAGTTTACTAAAAAGAGAGTTTTTGGACAACTCACGTTAGCAGTTGCTTGTTCCGCTAGCTGCTGTCCTGCCGGTGGAGAAGTGTCTGCCACGAAGTGTCTGACAACTATCCACGCAATATCTCAGGTGACTTTTCCGGCTTTTTATTTTAGTATTGTTTCTTTTATCAGGCTCCCTTTTTAACTTCATGGTCAGTATTGTTTTTCGCTAACGACAAAACAATGAATTATCTATGCATTTATATGGAACTAAGCTTTAGGAGCGGTCCACCTTAACTCACCTCCATGTTACGTCACATTCAGAGATGGAAACTTCTCCACTGGCAGGACGGCAGCGAGCGGAGGAAACATCTGCTAACATGAGTTGTCCAAAAACTTTCTCTTTAGCAAACTCTGTGTACAAAAACAATGTCCTCAATGCTCGTGTTCATGTGTAGAGACCCTGGTGATACTACGAGCAAAGTTTCATGTTGAATCTAGCCTTCTTAGTGTTTTATAAATGGCGATTTTGATGCTATCGTAAAAGTGCCCGTAGCACTCCCATTGAAAATGAGTTTGACCCGAAAACGAAAATATTGTTAATCTTAAAAGTGCCTCTTTTGTCGTAATTATGCTTTTATATGAAGGTTTGACTCATATACATAAACAAAAGAAGCCTAGGTTGCATTTTGGGGAGAGCTTCACTTTAAAGAAATTGGAATTAAAAAAGTCTTTGACGCTAGACATGGCGGTTGTATAACACATTTCCCACCACTTCCCCACAAAAGCCAATCGTCTGCTGCATCACATTTAAGCCCGGTAATATGTCAGCCAATCATGTTGTTGCAGTGATGCGAGCGCACGGTGGAGATTCACAACAGCTTGTGACTTCTAATAGTCACAGAAAAGGAGAATATCATTCTAATGCACAGGATAACCAAGAAAGGTGATGTTATTCAAAGATTGGTGATTGTTCAGGGTTTTTTTTTCTTCTTTTCGGTTGACAGTGTCACGTTGTTTTTTTTACCAGATGTGACTTGTGTGTGTACGTGCAGTTTTTTTTAATCTCTCTTGACCATTGAAAGTGAAGTCATGGCTCCCTCCCTTAGCCTGAAGTACTGTAACTGCCCGGGACCGATGCCAACATGGCTGCCAAGTGGCAAGACTTGCCTCAAAGGAGTTTGTTAGTACTTACTAGCAAATGTTAGCATGCATCGCGAATATGCCTTAACATAATACCTTCTAAACTTCATAATGTTAGCATTGTCATTGTGAGCATGTTCGCAAGCTTGTTTTTAGCATTTAGCTTGAAGCACAGCCAGTCTCGCTAACAGGGCGGAGGTTCTTTATGTCAGGGTTTAAATCAGTACACGCAAACAATAATAATTAAAAGTCACGAGAGGTAATTGGTTGCTTGTGTTTATTTCTCGTATTGAACTTTAAAAATAATACCTTTAATAAACGGAAATCTTAGCTGTAGTTGCTAAGCTAAAAGCATTAGCGCGCACCATATCTGAAGAGGGAACAAGAGCTCTACTGCATGTGAAGCTCCAGAAACGTTTTGCGGGCTTACGAAACTTCACCCGACGATCCATCTGCATTAGGGTGAGTAGATAATGACTGTGTTTTCATTTTACTTCAAGCACAGCCTCACAGACCTGTTATTATCGAACACTCTCGATCCTTTTTTCTGTGATGTGTGTTATATCTTCCTTCTGCTTCTTTTTAATATGTTTTTTTTCCCCCCTCTTCATGCTTTAAGTGTACATGCTTCAAATGTCCATATTGAGCTGTTCTCTGACTGTTTGTTTTTATGTCTTCCTCGAGTTGCTGACAAAACAACTCGACTCGACTCGACTCTGCTGCACCAGGAGGAGATCAGGCTCAGGATCTCAGCCAGGAGCCGCTGGTGTTCCTTGGACTCCCCCATCTTTGTAATCCTCCCAGTCTGAATGATGAGCTTGTCATCCTCCTGTGTGTTATCACCTGTTTGTACTTCTGCTCCGTCTTAATGGGGATGCTGAAGTTTCCCTTTATAGCTACAGAATATTATTGTTCTGCTTCTGTCAGGTTCTGTTCATGCTATAGTTAGTATAATATGAATGGGTTTTGTTTCAATTATTCGAGCACAGCCATGATGTGAACCCCTTTGGACCCACTCGTTCTGTTTTTTCGCTTCTTTATTTGAATCAAAGCATCCAGTCATACAATCATCCGTCTATATATGTGACCCTCGGACGTGCTTTGTTAATTAAAAATGATGAAAAGGTCCTCTCAAACAGCTGAGGTTTGCTCAAGATGGGCGAGAGCGCGAGTCTTCCCCGTGGATTGAAGAAAATACTTTGCAATCAAGTGAACTCTGATGATAATCCACAGGTGTGCATCATCAGAGATCTTGACAAGCTGATAATAAACACATGGTTCACTTGTTTTTAATTAGTGAAGTGGTAAATAAAATTAGCAAAGTGTGTGTATGTTTTAGTGTTTGAGTCACCCCTTGATGTGTCCCAATTTATCCACTTTATAAATTAGTAGTCAGTGTGTATTAACGCTGCTTTAATCACTATTTTTACTTTCACAGTGGATGAAATGACTGCCATATGAATGATAATGATTTGTTGAAGAACTATTACAAAACTGTATTTCTCCTGAACTTACTAAATTAATGCAATTGCTGCTTTTTTTTGGTAATTATCGTGTATATTAGCATTGAAGCGTCAATCAGCTTGATTTTTATGGGTTTCACAGCTCAAAATGTAACTGTTTTGTTTCTCTCTCACTGTTTCTAGACATAGCAGGCAGTTTCCAGCAAAAGCTGTCCCATAAATCAACTGCATGCTATCTTTTTCCATCACAAACAGCAAAGTCTATAAGTATTTGGTGAACTCATGGAGAATTTAGCAGCTTAAGAGGCACATGTTTCCCTCAGGTGACCAAAAACAGAGCTTAAAATTTTGGTGAAATGAGTGACAATGTTGCTTTCTGTCTGCTTAAATTGCCAATAGGCAACTCTCACAATGACAATCATTAAAAAACTTAAAAACACACTGTCCTGCATCTTTTATTAGCACAATAGTTTGTATTGCATATTATTTTATACTTTCAAATGATAAGTTTCACTGATAAAGGTTATTGAGGGGCACAAATCTCTCTTTTCCCCAGAAAGAGGGGGTAGGAACCCCTTTATTCCCCACCGTGATTTCCATCTATGTCAATGCACTCGATGAAGTCCTCCTCTCCGCTAGGTTTGTCGTTGAAAATGGATGAAAAGGTGGACGACCTTCTCCTTTTTTGATGTCTGCCTCCTGCCTCCACTCTGCAGTTGAAGTCGTCCTTCTCCTTCCCCCTTTTTCGTTTTGAAGGTCTGTGTGACAATGATGACTTCCCAACAAACACACTCCCTCATTGTTGCCCTTTATGTTATTTATTGTGATGTAAATTCTTAACTTTTGATTGCTTTGTAAAACATTTTTTTTTCTAGTTTAAAAAAATTTATTTTACTGTCATCAATTTATTTTAACTCATGAAAAGTTATTGTATTCATCCCAGTAATCCGTAGTGTAGATCTGAATGTGTTTGCTGACATATTTTTTTTTTTTCACTGCAAAACATTTGTCTCCGCCGCCTTTTGGGGTAGTTTAATCTCCATATTAATATTCATTTTATGGATTTGTCTACATGCATGTATACATTTCCCTGTCACAACAGAACTCCGCTTGTGATTCTCTGAGGGAGCTTCCTCGCAGGTTCACCTGTCCTCACTGCTGAACCGGATGCTACACTCCATGCTGATGCCTGTTGAACACAAAAAAAATCTCAGCCTGCATCACAGCTCGAGTCGCCAGCGTTGATTTAAACAAACTTCAGTCTTTTACGACATGCTCTTAGAATCTTTCAGTGTCTTATTTTTTTTTATTTTTTTTTTTTACAAAACTCCAGGCTGCTGTCTCCAGCCATCTGGCCGCTCTCCCACACAGTCCAGATTTGTGAAGTGCCGCACTGACTGTTGTCTTTCCAGAAAATTCTCTTGTAGCAGCCAAGGGAACGCTGTAGTTCAGTTAGACAGGTCACTGGATCTTAGTCACCTCCACTGCCGGGGTCCGTTGTTGCCTGTCGCTTGATTTGTGGTCAGACACGCCACTCTGGGAAGGCAGCTGCACTCCGCCCCCACCTCGATATTCACGTGGAGCCCAAAACACTTTTCCAGGGAATAACTTTAAATTCTGCAAAAAATTAAATGAAAAAAAGACAGAACATCTGTAACAAAGAGCAATGATTTACCTGCCTTGGGACTCAGGTTCCTCTTGTTTCATGGCGTACTACTGAATACTGCAGGAACAGTAAGTTATTCCTGTCGAGCTCCTTGTCACGCTTTGTGTTTAACTGATGGAACGTGTCATCAAGTGTGCAGTGATGGACAGCAGTGATCCATTTGAGAGCTGCAGGGAGCTTAGTCCACATGCTTTTCTGATTTCCTGAGCTTTCTGACAGCATCATGAATATTTGCCCAAAACTGACATCTTTCACTGCGGCGACATTTTTTGTTTTATTCATTTTTTGAATACTTTCCCTACTCTCATTAATACTAAATACCTCACAGGGTGTGTAGCTTTTTAGCGAGACATTGGAATAACAGCGGACCAGCAATTATTTTCTAATAATAATGATAATCGAAGCAGAACTTGAATCCCCATGCTCTCATGTTTGTTCATCAAAACATCTTTTGTATTTTTTTGTCTCCAGCACCTGGAAAAACATTAAAATGGTGGTCCATTTGGTTGAAAAGTAAACTGAAAAACATTTTTCTTATTATAGCACAGTTATCCATTTACCCCATTATCTTTAATAATACATCGATGAAAACATAATAAGGGAAGGAAAAATAATATTTGCAGTAATTACAGACATTTCTCAGAGCAGAAAAATAAGTATAGGTGCAACAAATGACATTAAAATGATATTTAAATCCGGTTAAAAGTATTTCCATCTTCTATAATTTAGCTGAAAATTATTGTTTTTACCTGCCTGGCTTTCTGAGAATCAAAGGATTTTAACAATTATTCCAGAGTCCGCTGCAGTGGACATTTACATAACTCTTTCAAAATAACTTATATTTATATGAAAAAAGTCATTTTAAATAAGTAATTGAGGTGATTTTTCACTTTTTAAGAGTAAAAAATAACAACCGAAAAACATTATTACTTTGTGATTTAATGATTCATACATGATAGGTTGGCTCAGTTCCATTAATGTGTGTCAGTAAGCAGTAAGAACTGGCACAGCTGAATCAAATAGCCATTATCCATTATAATTAGTTAAACCTGTGTTTGATAGGCCCATCACACAGATAATCTAGCAATATTTAAATTCCCTGTACATCAAGCAGACTAATAAGAGGAAATCATAATTGACAGCAAGGTAGGAAGGTGGACTCAGACGGACACAACTGAACACACAGTCACCACTCTGGGAAAACTATGAAGCTGTAAAGTTTGACATGATCAGGTGAGTGGCAGCTGCCTGTCCACCTGTCTGCCCTCGTTTCCAACCGGTTTAGGATTTGAAAAAAAACATTTGATGGCAGATCAAGTAATTTATGCAGTGGTGTGTGTTTCTGTCAGGGGAGGGAGAAAAAGTTGTCTACATAATATACAAGACTAGATCAAAACATTAACAAGTTTGTAAACGGAGATACTGTCCACCTGGTTGTGCCATTATGTCAATGATCCAAAGAGGATGGGACAGAGACCATGTTGCAAGCTGATCATATGATGGGTTGATTGTGATAGCAGTTAATTCTGACGCATATTTACATTTGTTGTTAGGTGGCGACCTCTAGTGGTCGTTGCAATTGCTGCAGTTGCAAAGGAGGAAGTCAAGGAAGTCAGGCAAAGTGGCTGTAGCCCCCAAACTGCTCCTGATGTACTGGTCGGCACCTTGAATTAGCGTATGAATGTATGTAGGTTGGCGTTTGTGTGAGAGCAAAAGTCAGCTGTGAGTTATTTTTTCTTACTAAATCACTAACATTGTGAAATCAACCCCGACCAAGATGTTTCCCTAAACACAACCAAGTAGGTTTCTTTCCCAAACCCAATCAAGAACCTTCAAGAATATGACAAACATCCATTTCGTGTGTAGCTGGTATGCTGCAGCGTTTTTGGGAACAGTGATATATGTGATTCGCTATCAAGTGACCCATTCAGTCGTTTAGAGGATGCCTTGATGTTGAACATCCCACTAAAGGATATGCCAGTCACAACCTCCGGCAGCAGATAAGGCATGAAAAAACCAAACATATTCATCATTGCTCCTGTGTGCAGCGGATTCATTTGCCCCACCTGCATTCTTGCTGAACAGAAAAATGAAAGAAAAAGTGAATCACAGCAAGTAGACACAACAAAGTTGCCACATATTGCTTTATTCATGATGCATCTCTGGTCTGTGTGTTATTTATGTGCTTGACAAGGCCATCATTATCTCAAACCACTTTGTCGAACATCGTGCCTCTCCATCCCCTTTTTCTTTTGTTGTTCTGTGCTTGTAAAATATCTATTTAATCTATTCATTAATACCGCAAGTTATTGGTGGAATTAGTCATTTTGCTGTTAATATCTCTTATCTTATGTCGTGTACTTCGCACACTGCATTGCAGATCTAATAACATTTGGCAGAGCTTTAGCTCCACTGTCCTTAGGGAACCTCCTGGCACTGCCTCATCAATATCACGGCCTGGTGGCAGACTCCAAAAAACCCCACAAAAAACAAAACAAAAATAAAAAACAACAGCAGATGAGATATGTAGAGGGTGCAGTAATTCAACTTTGATAATTCACTATGCTGTCTCATACCGTTACTTTCAAGGTCAAAGGTTCATGGATGTTATTGTCATTATACAGTAAAATGCAGGATTGCACAGTGACTTGCAATCGTTGCCCCATCCACTGAAACAACCTGATTATTTAGAGTAAAGAAATAGAAGAGGACAAAAAAGGAAGCCTATAGACATGTATGTCTATAAACAGTATGTATACTTTGGGGATGATTTGACAAGTTTAGCATTTTTTCAGCATACCTTCCTGCAGCCTGCCACCAGAAATTAATGCCCTTTTATTAAATAAAACCACAGCCTGGGCTTCAGGTAAAAATCCTTATCAGTATTACTCTAAAACTTGGAAGCATTACATACTGGGAAAATTCCAAGATTATCTGCAAATGATCACACTACAAGATTAGAGGATGCATCACACCTGATAATATTAAAGGAATGCTCCTTCACAGTTTGGAAAATACACTTGTCTGCCGTCTTAAACAGATTTACACGAGCTGATCAATAACAATCTCATCTCTGCACATCCAGTACAGAGGCGTGTTTTGTCTGGCTTTGCTTGGCACGGAAGCAGGATATGTCAGCCTAGCTCTGTCAAAAAAGCGGCTCGCATTTAATAAAATAACACAAATTGATAGAATCATTTTTCCTTTTCTATCAAGCAGAGCTATGTTAAGACAAAAAAACAAACCCTGCTTCCTGTTTGGCTTCCTCTCCGCTGTTCTCTGGCAGGGAAAGCAGAGGTCATGTGCTCCAACTCGTTCTCATCATCAGTGGCACTGGTACAGGGTATGATGGCATAGCAGACCTGGTCACAGATGGCACACTTAGGCGCCCCAGAGGCTGCCCGCTGACAGGACACACACGTTACACAAGAAACACTGTTATCCTCTGCTTCCGCTTCAGGCGCTCCGAGCAAACACCTCCGTCAGGTCCTCCTCACTGATGTTTGTATCACTCGTTGGGTATCTGGCAGACTTTTTCAAATACCTGGATAATCTTGAATGATTTTAATAGAAGTTACTAAAGGACTATGCCTGCAGTAAACCAGATCTACAAAGCGCTCTCTAGTTTTTATTTTTGGGTTAAGTGGCCCTTTAAAGCATTGACACTGAGAAAGTAGCAAACAGATGGATCAAAAAAATTATGCCAATTTTCCGAGGAGCTGGTGTAAACAATGAAAATGCAGATGTGTGAAAAGTGTTAAACTGCCCACAACCATTTTATTCAGCAGATAATTGCACACCGTGGTGTGGAGCCTGAATCTGTGTTCCCGTGTCTGCAGGGACATTCTCAACAGGCCCACTTTCTTGCTCCTTCCAAATTGACCTTATTGACTCAATCTCTATCTCTTTCTTGTGATAAAGTGCTTTTGGCAGATCTCATTAAAGTTAGACATAGCATCTTCAAGAGGCTCCCCAGAAACCCCCTTCAAGGTTTTGCATTTTTTTTTTTTTTTTTTTTTTTGGAAAAGTTCTTGAATCAATCAGACATTCTGAGAGCACCCGCTGTTACTTTCCCTGACAGTCTTTAGCTTTGGCAGTTGAGAGTATAACAATGATACCCCTGCGAGCCAAATATCAAACAGCATAAGTAAATAAAAGTGAGCACAATTAAGCCATTATATAGCGATGGCGATGTCAGGTTATCGGGTGGTGGTCCATCAATTTGGACCAGACTGAAATATCTCAACAGCTATTGGATGGATTGCTGTGAAGTGGCATTCATGGTGCCCAGAGGATGGATCCTAATGACATTTGTGATCTTTTGACTTCTCAAGCACCACCAGTAGGTTGAAGAGTTACTTAAACAATGTTGTGCAGACATGCATGGTTTTGGGACAATTAATCCCATGCCCAGCTCTCTTTTGTAGGAACTCCCTGACCAATCACACAGTTACAGACTCAACAGTTCCACTGGAGCTGTTGGGGTTAAGATCTGTACCCTTTTACAATTTCTCCACCCAGATTTATCTTGGGGACCTTGGGGTGTCGAGCCTGCCTCTCTAACCTTTAGCCACCACTGCCCCTGGTTTATTTATGGTTGTGAACACAGTATCTCAACTACTACTGAATGGATAGTCGTGACATTTGGCATACACATTCATTTCCCTCTCAGGATTAATTGTATTAACCTTGCCAGTCCTTTATAGATATACTATGTAATAATTCTGCCTTTAAAATGACCAAAGGTTTGTTAAATATCTTATTGAGTTACATATTAATGTTGTCTGAAATTTCGTCGCTACTTCAGGGATAGATAAGCTGGAGGATGAGACTAAACTTAGTGTGAATAAAACCATAAAAAATGACCTTGTCTGTGAACATTTGTGCCACAGTCATGTCAGATACATTTTTATCACCAATGGTTGTTGTTAAATGGTGAGGTGAGTGAACATGAGTCTGACTGCAGGATAGTGTTTATTCACCCCCAAAAGACAGATTTAGCTGTAAAATAGCAAGCTGTTCAGGTCAACTCTGACTGTGCTCACCACTCACCAGAGACTCCGGTTCTCTCTCTTCTCTCCCCCTCTCATCTCTGTAATATTGTTCGGGTAGTAAAGTACATTTCACCTCCAGCACCAGTCATCACTGCTGCAGTCAGGCTGACAAACGGGATTGAAGACAAATGCACATTTCAATCCAAAAAGTTGAAAAGTAACCTCCCGTTGATCAATTTCTCTGGATCAGAGCAGAATCAAATGTGACTCCGAATGTTTAATACTTTCAGAACTTCTGGCTCTGCACCTGACTACCTTCCCCAGACAAAGCTAGCTCTATGTCCGACCCTCCACACACAGCAATCTTCTAGCACCTTTTGTTTTATTTTTAAAGTGAGATCCCCTAGTGGCAGAAATTGCATATTGTGCATTTAAGTCATCATCAGGTTAAAGTTTGTTGCTTATGAAGAAATACCTGCTAACATGCTAAACCAATATGCTGATCACTGTGAATCTTGCTTAAAAACAGCTTCACAGAACCCCTGTCATGACTTTAGACTCTTATATCATTATATCAAACACATTTTCCTGCTCATGGATCAGATGTCAGGAGCCCTTGACTTTGAATGTCTAATTTGAATGGAAGGTCGCAGGTATCACTGCACAGTTGCAAGGGTTTTTTTTCCACAAACTGCCAGCTTTTGGAAGAAGTAACCATCTATTATTTCCCTATTTCAGAAAAGTGTTTCTTTGTTCCATCAGCATACAGTAAACACAGATCTGAGGCCTTCACATGAACGTTCAGACGTGTGACAGTAGCTGACACACTGCTCTGCCATCCATGAAGAAACTGCAGGAGTGGGATGGCAGTGAGAAGAGTGTTTGAAATGAGACACGCAAGAAGAGAGAGTGCGAAAGAGGTGGAAATACACTTTCCTAACGGAGTGAGTTGAGGCTTTCCAGAATCTGGGATGCAAACACAATCCCCAGAATTTTCAAGATATCACAAAGAGAAAGATTTAATATTTTCTGAGAGAAATGTGCTGTGGAGCTGCTAAATATAGCCGAGTACTTCATACCCAAATGAAAAGAAGAAACAGAGCGAGAGGAACAAAAGCAGCCTGCATTTTATCATGATATTTAGTGCTGTAACTCCTCTTGCTTATCACACAGTGGGCAGCATTGATCATGTTGATATTGGTAATCCTGTTAACACCATAATACATTTTTACCAATGATGTGACTGTGCACTGTATATTCCTGTATACAATAAGTATGCACATTTCACATTGCCGTTATGTACCCTCCTCCCTAAATGCAAAGACAGCTCTCTGTTTGTTCTGCCAGTTTCTTTTTTAAAAGGATGTTGAGGTGGAGCCGTGCCATCTTCTGAGCAAAACTCTCTTCAGTCTTCAGGTAACTTAAACTACAGACATGTCACTGCTGGAGACGGTGTTCACACCGCAGAGTCACGCATTTCTAAAATGTCAGAGCTTCTTTGTTGGTGAACTCAGCTCCCTTCCCTCGTGTCACTTAGCTGCCAAGCATCTTTTTTTTTTTTTTTTTGAGTGTGTCTGATTTATTCTTTTTTTTCAATTTTTTTTTGGGGGGGGGGGGGAGACTATTTCTTGCTCCAATTTCTCTTGACCTCCATATCGCTGAGTGGTGTGTTTCTCTCAGATCTCATTATTAATCATTTCAGTCGGACAGGCTGGAATCAGACAGCGGGTTTTGTGAATTCCCTCCCGCAGCTTGAAGCAAGTAACTGTCAGTGTGTTTACTCAGATTTCCTGTTTGGTTCCATGAATTTGTGCAAATTGCATACAAAGGACAGAATATTTGCCTCTCAGGTGGTTCTTTTATTAAGACTTCAGTTGCTTCTCCTGCTCCTCTTCGATGCAAAGTGTTGTCTTTCAGTCTCTCTTTGTGACAGCTACTGCTTTACGCTTAAATTTGTTTTTAGAGAGAGCCATCTGGAGGTAGTGGACTCCGCTGTTTCCTATGACTGTGAGGAATGATGGTCAGGTCCCCGGTGTCCTTAATGGCTAAAGTTTCTTCAGACGAAGAGTCCATCCTGCACACGAATGCACCTGTGTCACCCGTGGTTTTTGGCATATCATAAAAAAAACACAGCAGATGTATCAGTGATGAGTATGCAAAAATATTCACGTCAAACTTTCCACTCAAAACCAGATATTTATTTTGTTAAATTCGAAGGCTTTGGAGTTCCAAACATCATCCCTCTTCCTACCCATTCATTTTGTTTTTGTTTACATAGATTTTTCCCCCCCCTACAATAATTTACACTGATTCATGAACTTGACTCATCCTGGATTATAATGAATGTGCCAAACACTGGGGCTCGCTTTAGTGTAATTAGAGAATTATCAGTGCTAGTGCAGAATAACTCTGCTTCTCCTTGGTCTCTTTGTTACAAATGAAACGGGTGACCTTTAAATCTATCAAGACAAAATGTCTTCGTCTCTGTGATTTTGTGTTTTATGTTCATTCTGAAGGTTACAAGATCATCAGATATTGTCATTCCCCCCCCCAAAATCAAAACAATGAAAATAGAACATTCTTTAATTAACTTTTGAATTTCACGAGCAGTTCATTACGCAGGACAAAGTAACGGGACGCAATCCACAAAGCAACTGGGTGACGCAGTTTCTGCAGTGGAAAACACACGATAAGCTGGTTGAAATCTATGGGAGAGGATTATCTGCATTACACCTGCGTGCTCTCTCTGGGTTTGCCAACCACTTGTAAATGAGCGGTGAACTGTTTCATGTCAATCTCCTTGAGGCTAATGAAGACGAGCTTTGACAAAATCTTAACTGGGAGTCTGAGCCTCCAGTCACTGAGGGGCCTCTGGCAAGACGCAGTTGAAAGTAGCAAATTAAAGGATGAGTGCATAAAAAAAGAGAAAATATGCATAATTATTAAAATATATGCTTAGTTGCTTCAACTTCATAGCCGATAAGATAATTAAACTTAAAAGTCTTTTGCAACATTGCTTTAGTTTTATTTTTTATTTTTAACCAATTATAAATTTACTCAGTTTTGGTTTCTGTCTATACAACAGAAATAATAATGTCTTCAAACATGAAATGTTCAATAAGAAAGAACTGTAAACATTTGCTGTAGAACAAAATTCACTTTTTTATAAAGGATATGAATATGAAAAGTAAATAGGAACAGCTGTTCAGTAAATGTAGTCAATTCAAAAGTTTTTTTTTCCTCTAAATTGTAGTGAAAGTAAAGTCCAAGTAGTGTATCACAAAATAATACATAGGTACAGTGCTTGAGTAACGATAGGTCTACTTGAGTGAGCCTACTTTCAACCAATTCACTGTATATGTAAGCACATTTGCATGTCAAAATTTGAGTGAAGCTGTGATATGCAGATTTAATTGCTCTAGGCATAACTGTAAACAAATGGTCTCTTACATTTTGACCAAAATACTAAGTATAGTCTATTAAACTATCTTTTCTCTTTCCACTCCTCTTAACAAAATGTTTTTACACCTGTTTTAAAAACCTAGAATAGATTAACAGTATTCCTTGTCATCTGTTAAACTTGTCAAATGTTTGGTCTCTCACACATTAAAATGATTAATATCCAAAAGAGACATATTTTTGACTGAAATTATATTTGACATTTTGAGTTTTTCAGTAAGTTACCAAAATGAGTGAAACAGCGCCCCTCTGGGTTGTAACTGCTCTTTAATGTCATCCAGTCTTGGTGGTGAACGATGGTATTGCACCCTTAAAGCCAAGTCTGAAGGACAGTCAGGTGCGGCAACAGACTTTAATTTAAAAAAACATAACGTCCAGCTAAAGATTTGCTTGTAGAATAAACAGCTGACGACACGGTAATTCTTGCTAAACAGAAGTGAACGGTGAAGTAAGCTGTACTCTAGCTTCACAACAAACAATATTAAGTTAAAATTTGGATAAAACAACCAAGAATGTGCTTGTTTTCCGGTGTTTTGTTAGTGCTATTAGCTGTGGCGTTTTTGTAAAACTAGCTAGTTAGCTAACAGCAACAGAAGGACGAGATGATCAATACAACAACAGGTGCAGAGGGACGTCAAACAGATACGGACCACTTCATCCCCATGAGAGAAAGAAGGTATCTCTTTGTCTTTTTACCTGCTTTTCTGATGGTCAAATGTCCACAATAATAACTGTATTTAATGGCTCGCTGTGTGGGTGTCATGGAGGTCATTGTTGAGTTATCACTAGGGGTAGAAGAAGCTTTCAGATCCTCGTCCACACAGGCCTCCATTGACTGACTGTGCAGTGTGTGGTTTGGCTACTCGGTCAGGGGCTGATAAAATGTATGAAGGTTTATTTTGTTCAACACAAAAGTAACCTAAAGTTATAGCAAAGAATGAAGCTGTCAAGTCAATGCCAATAGATACTCTCAGGGCAATAGTTTCTTTTAGATCTTGTTGTCTTTGATCTCCATATTATTTATTGACCATCATGCAACTGATAGAAAAATAGTCAGACTGCATTTAGTAGGAACAATGTTCCATGTCAAAAATATTATATATTAATATTATTTTAACTTTCACTCGGTTACATTTTCCAGCCAGCATCAGTCCTCATAATACCTACTAAGTATCCATTCATCTTCTGGATTTTAACCATTAAAATGCAAAGCTGTTTACATGATGCCACTGTTTTGGTTTTTTAAAAAAAAACAACAACAAAAAAACCCCCCTCAATATTCATATCATTGACAATTTTTGTTTTTGCACTAAATGTGGTCGTTTATCAGCTGCATGAGGCTTAAGTTTTACTGTGAGGCAAAGCATAGCACACAATGTAATACCAAATACAGGTCAATTGCTGTATTTGGTGAAAAACTACAAAAACTGATCCAGGACCACAGAATGAAAGCTTGATGACATGGGCTGCAGGATTTTATGCTGTAATGATATTGGGATGAAAAAAAAGGTTGAATGGATTTTACAGTTTTAGTTTTGACTGGTAATTCTGTGCATCCTATTCGTTTCGCCTCCTCCTTGTTCTGCTGTTCTTTGGAGCCACTTTTGTGCTGTGAGACACTTAAAAGTGTTGTTGAAATATTCTGCCGGGATGCACAAGCTTTATTTGCACTCGGTGGCCTATCCTTGTCAACAGAGGTCTTCTGTAACTGTGAGGTTGAGAAAAAAAAAAGAAATCAAAACCTGTTTTTTCTTTCTTATCCACTCCCTTCTCTCACTCGTACTGTATTGTTGAGTTGCCTCTGTACAAGTCTGCTCCTTCCTCCTATCACTTGCCTAACATTGTTTATTCTACATTTGTGCTACTTTCTCTCGACATATTTCTACTATTATTTGCACTACATTTCTGCTCCCTTCTCCTGTCAAATGCGAAAGATTATGAATGTTCCCTTACATTGCCAATAGAGTGAAAAGAGGTGGAATCATGCTTTGAGCTAATACTGTCATCGTGAAAAACATTACATTACATTAACTATACATTTATAGTGCATTTCTAAAACGTGTTTTTTGTCATGTTTTAGTCAGTGAAAACATTGTGTTAATGAGCCTTTGAGGAACCTAACAATGCTCTGTAACCATCTCAAAAGATCAGGTTAAACAGAAGAAAGCCTCCTTCTTACAGAAAACTCCATAAAAATCACTGCAGATGTTTCTACTAAGAAATGTTTAAACATTGTTACAAGTGGGATTCATGAGCTCAAGCCATAGACATCTGGTCTCACATCTCCACACTGTTGTACAACTGCAGGAGCAGCAGAGAGGGCAGGCATCCCAGCCCATCCCTGTTTTACAACTCTTACATCTGTGATGTCAGCCCCACTGGCACGCCGAGCCTGACAGCTTAGTGAATTGACAAAGATTTCAATTCTTTGCCTGAAGCACAGGAGTTTTGAGGGTTACATGCTGCACAGCGGCAGCCATTTCTTAGATATGTGCCAAAATGTTTGAAATATGGCACACTTAGACTTCAGTGGATGCGGTAGTACTGTAAAGGATAGAAATGGGAGAAAACAAGGCAGAGGAAGCAGGAGGCAGCCACCAGGCCTATTGTTAAACACTTCACACTTGCTTATTCATCGAACAAACGACAAACTTTGCATACTCATAAAGAACAGTGCACAAGCCTTTTTGAGCAAATATATACATATAGCTCATTGCATCCTACTATTCATAGATATCTGACCAGACTCTCTGTATTCTCCTTCTGCCTGAAGGAGCAAATGAACACATTGAGTTTGTGTGATGCATCTTGTGCAGATGTGTCAGGTACACAGCCACAGGAGGCTGATCAGTCCAGAGAGTGACAGCAGCCAAAAGCCCCCTCTGAGACACTGTTAACACATTTTAATCAAGTGGGCTGAGTTTGCCTCTACTGCACAGCAGCTGTACATTATCTGAGGAATGATCATTAAGCCTGGATTCACTTTGCATGTCACGTTTCTCATGGATCCATTACAGATGTTGGACCCTATCTGAACCCAAGATGCTTAAATTGATTTTTATCTACAGGAGGACTCCAGTAGCCCTGAATAGACTCAGGGATAATTAGACTTAATCCAAAATGTGGTCGACCGGAACAGCCCCTATTAGAGAGAGAACACCAGCAGCTGCATGATTAGTTAATAAGCCACCATTGTTGAGAAGAGCAGCAATATAATAATTGTGTCCTAAAAAGAAAAGTGAATGCATAGAAACTAATTCAGAAAAAAATTTGCTTAGCTTTTAAGATTCAAGGACTCATTTATAGAAACAGTTCCAAGTCATGTTTTCACCTCCTGCATCAACAAAAATCCGATCCAACTGGGTGACAGGGACAATTATTTTCTCACCAATCATATTCTCCCAAAATAACTGTCATTTAAACCGTTGATGTTGAGGATACTGGTTTCCCTAAAAATACTTTTTTTCCTGCAGTGACTACCACATTTCATCAGAGCTGGTACCAGGCATGCTCAGAGTAAGATGCTGTCTGGCTTTGGTGGTGTTTATAATTCCTTGACGAATAAATAATTTAACTAATTCATCGCCAGAGAAAAAACATATAAACAAGGTAAGAAAAAGAGATAGAAGGGAGAGAGTGATAGGAAGTAAAAAAGAGAGAGGGAGTGTGCGTGTGGACAGAAAGACGGGATGATCGCCTTAATGCAATTCAGTTGTTCATCAGTTAAGTGCACTCAGCTACACTGTCTGCTGTCTACATTGAGACTACAGTTTCATTTCTCTGGCTGATATGCACACTAAGAACGCAATTATCAGGCTATAATGTGAGTGAGCCAGAGCAGACACTGTTTATATTTCTGTCTTCCTGTTTTCCCTGCCTAAGATCATAATGTCTATCGAAAATTCTTGGACTCTAGTAGATTCAGAGATTACTGTCCTTTAGCTGCTGTGACACAGAAATTACTCCATTTGCGTGACAAATAAAGACATTCTGATTCTGATTCACTTACTCACTCATAGTCTGTCTAGATGACACACTGAACCAGTACATCACTGTCCTCTCAGCAGTTTTACTGACCTTTTGTAGCAAAAAGGACTTTTGTAGTCGATGCTGTCTCTTTCACACTGTGTCCCGTGTCCTGTGTTAATTAAAATAATAGTCTGTATTTTATTTTAATTTTAAAATATTCTGTTATTTTTGTGATTAAATCTCTCCTCAAAGCTGCAGAGTATATATAAAATATATATATATATAATAGTTAGATCTAATTTCTTCCCTGGCTTATTTGTATTCATGACAAATATGTTGACTTACTTGCACTTGGATCCACGGATTTAAGCTTGCTTGTGTGCTGGGGTGTTTTACAGATTTCTTTAGCTCAGCCTCAGGCTAGACGCCTCAGGTAGACCTCCTGACCTCATCAAGATGAGTGACAGGAACTTGACCAAATAACAGGGAGTAAAGGGGAACACACTGTGCTGACTCACAGTTCCATTATTTATATTCCATTTAACCGTAGTATGGGTAAAAGTTTTATATGTAAATAACATTAATATAGTGTAAGTTCATGGGAGGAGCATCTACATTGTGTCTGGTTGTGTTTGATTGTGCGACCATGTGTAGAGAGCCCTTGCTGAGGAGAATGCAGCGTGTGCACCAGTGTTTTCATTATCCAGCAATTACTGATTTTTAAATAGTTTACCTGATGAAGTCCAACATATTTATTGTCATAATGTCTGGTGAGAATAATTTCCTTTAGTGATTTTGAACACAGATGATTGATCCCAGGTTGTCATACACTTTGAGTTGGTGATGCGTGGCATCAGTGGTCTCCGCGAACTGTTTTTAATTCAAATAAACATAGATAATATTCAACCAGAGATTCTCCCATTTGTCCCAGACTTTGAAATCTTCCCACATCAAATTATTTTTCCCTTGGTCTGCAGCATGCACAAGTCGGTGTACAACCTTTAATGCCAACTGTTGCATTTACATAGGCGGTGTTGGCCTGGTGCTACATAAATTATTCATGCATATTAATGCAGGTTTATTCAGTGATTTTCACAGGTACAACGCTGCTGCAGCACCATGCTGGAGTTTTAAAATATAGTTTGATATAAAAGCACTTTAAGTTTCTGCAGTCATACTTACGAGCGCACAGGTAATTGTTTCTGAGAAAATATGTTGACTGTGTTTAAAGGTGACAGCTGACATAATCCATGTTGTAGCATTGTCTCCTAAGAATCTCTTTCATGCAGATGAAAATATGTCTTCCTTGTCATATAGTATGTATATAGTTGTCTAGTTTTGCCTGATGCAAATTATTTATCAGAAAGATTTGCATGCCAGGAATTTGATTAGAATATACATATGAACCTTTGAGAAAATATCAACAAGCCCATACCTGCAGTTTGACACATTCAATTTTTGTTTAGATATTTAGTTTGATGTCTGACTGGATGCTGAATATTCTTCCCTGTAGCCAACCTGCCTGTGTTAATTGTTTTAGGAAGGGCCTTGAGCATCAGCCACAGGATGTAAAGATTTGAGATGTAGAATCACAGACTGTGTAAATATTTGCATCATCATTTCTTGAGTGATTGGCGGTGCATTAATACATTGTACAAAGGTACTTTAAAAACTATCTATCTAATCCGTCAGTAATGATGTTTGTTCCTGCTGGCAGCTGTGATGTTGCCTCTAGAATTTAGATGTGAACTGTGGATGAGGTAGAGGGCAGAAAAGACAGCATGAATATGTCCTGTGTCTGTCAGGAGGAGGGAGCGAGGTAGATGGAGGTCAGCTGTACACAAAAGCCTGTGTGCTTGCACATGATTTAAAGCACCGCAAATGTCAAAATGGAATGATGGATTTCCCACATTTCCCCCATGATTCTTGATAATCAGCAGTGGTTGAATATAGCTATTACATATAACAAAAGTTCTTTATCCTCTGGTGCAACAAGCTGTAGGAGTGTAACAGTATCAGGAGTGGTAACAAAAATCTAATAATGTTTTTATTTTATACTAGAGCGCTGCTTGTACCTGTCAGTCATCGACACGTCCATCATTGAGATCTGGGTCTGTCCCCTTTGCCTTGTTTCTTTGTCTCATCGGTCTGTTTTCACAAGTCATGGTAAATATCATTGATAAATTATGCAAACTTTTACACTGTATGAAGTTTTCTTGTTAATCTAATAGACTGGCTACACCACTTTGTCAAACCGACAGTGGTTATGTTTTATCAAACGTGATAAATCACTGATGACACCTGCATGAGCCCAGATCTCACCTATGGGCGTGGTGTTAGATTAATCAGAGACAAAACCACTAATATTTGTTGGGTACTCGATGTTAGCAGAAAACTGCATCTGGGTATCGTTTTGGTGCATCCTCAGGTTGTCTTTTACAGTGTTCACTTTCTTTAAATATTACACATGTCAGTCATGAACTACTCTCGCCTGATCTGACTTCTTGATACGAAGTAGGATGTGACTGATGTTGGGATGTCGGTGTTAAACAGAGCAGGACTTCAGATGTGAAACACACAAGGTTTTTTTTTTGGAGCCAGACTACGTCTATGCTACTCTTCCAAAAACCATGAGGTGTGCTGTCAGGCCTTATCCAGAGGGATTTCTGTAGCAAAGGTTTGCTGTACCTCTGACTCTACATGTTTTTACCAACGATGATGAAACATGAGATCAGCTCCAGTGGAAAAACCCCCAGAGAAACACAGGACCCTCGAAGCGAAATCAGGTCATGTACAAGAAAATAGTAGGGCTGTGCAAAGTATGACTGGCAGAGACCCATGGGCACAGGATAGGGGGAAAGTAACTGACATGTGTATCTTCAAAACAAAGGATGTCTGAAAAAGGGAATTTTAGGGCAATCAAGACATGGAAGCCTCAAGGACCCATGTGAAATCCACAGCCAAAAATAATCCAGACAGGAGGCAGTGGTACAGCTGGGAAAACAGTAGAGGGATGACAGGGACAAATAGAGACATTTTTCACCAAACCCTGAGTCACATTCAGGAGACCAAAGACAAACTTATTCAGCCGCTGTTCTCCCATGTCTCTAATCTCCAAGACGCACACACACATTCACACACACACACCAGCTTTGGCAAGTCTACAGTCTACTTTTAAAAGTCACTTTATGAGATCAAATGATAAGTGTTATGGTCGCGGTATAGCTGTGACAGTATTTTCTTATCTCCGTATGAGGAGTGCTTTATCATGCACTCCATCTCTTTACATTAATAGACACGTTTGGATTGTCTCGCTGTATGTGCCCGGCCACTCTGAGGCGTACTTAAGACACCTACTTACTCTCCGTAAAGAAAAAAGACAAATGGAAAGATGATTTTTTTTCTGCACGCGGAGGTGAAATAAGAAGAGGAGCTTTCTATTGTTTAGGGAGTTTTGTCTCATTCATTCTTTATAGATCTTCAAATTTGTCTCACGGCAGTGTTGCTCTAGTTTGATTTAATTAGGTAGGTTGGTCTGATTATTCATTTATTATTGTAATAATCCCTAATGATGAAATTATTCACAGTTTTGTCTTGAATAGAGGCATTATCTGGCAGTTCATTTAGTCAGATTTCATTCATAAGAATAATTAACAGCAGGGTTTTATCTTGATTAACAGTGTATTAATGGACTTTGCCTTATTTGTTACATGTCGGCGTGGATTATTTTGTACATGAAGCCACAAAATGGGACAGTAGGGTCCTGTTATAAGATGAATTACAATGGACTTTTTCAGTGGGCAATAGGTATACTATCCCTCTTACAAGAACTGTTATCCAAATTGGCAACGTTAGCTGTTTCCCCCTATTTCCAGCCTTTATGCTAAGCTAACCTGATTGCTGAATGCATGTATTATTAAATCACAATTTTTCTCAGTGCTAGTTCTTAGAAGCCCATATCCTGAAATGTTAATCATTCCTTTAAGTTTCAGTTTGTTAAACTCTTTCCACCTATATTAAATTGTGTAGGAGGTAGAATATAGCAAGAATTAATTAGCTTATCCTTATATCTTATGATCAGTACAACTGAATTACATTCCCTTCTACACAAATGCAAGTTTATATCTAAACATCATGCTATAGTCGGTCATTATTGCATCCAGTATACTAGAATATATGTTTTTCTGTCTACCATCACTGCCAGCTCTTTGATCAACAATAAGATGAATTCCTTTATGTTATTTCACAATGTTCTACTTTCATAAACTATTCCCTCCCAAGTTTCAGTTCTTGACACCATTCAGGCTCAGAGGGGATGAGCCTTACACACAGAATAGCTAATATACCAGCTCAGAAATAGAGGAGTAATACCAGAATCCCTGTCTTGTCATTTCTCACAAGCTTAGCCTTTCTTTCATCTTTGATGTTCACTGTATCCTGGTATAATGCAGCACTCATGTCTCTTTATCCACTGTGTACCTGGGTTGACTCAGGCTGGCAATAGAACATGTATAAGTGAGATGATGTTGTCAGTTTGTTAAGGAAAAATAACTTGTGTCACAGGCACAGTCTTGCAAACAGTGATCGGCGAGCTTAGGTACTGTGTTTCCACTGCATGGTACCACTCGTCTTGACCCGCCTTTTGTTGGTGTCATCCTGGTTGAGGTTCCAAGTGAGCTGAGCTGATAAACAGTCACAAAATCATCAGTAGAATCATCATTTATGTGACAGACTAACCAATGTTGCTTCATCTTCTGCACTCTGAACCAGGATTTCCCAGATTCTCCTGTTTTTTACAGCAGTCTTTTATCTTGCTATATTCAGCCTCTTCTGAAATAGGGTGGCAGCGATGTGAGCACTGATGGTTATAATTCTGTACCATGTACATTCTATATACCGTATTGAATTTGATCAGCTACCATAATCATTCATGTTATTAAATATATATTTATTTCAAGTTTATATTATATCAACACAAAATGTTTGCTCAACCAAAAAAAAAAAACCTTCTAGTTTCATTCCTTTAAAGCAAGACCACCAAAAGCTGTAAGATTCAGTTTGGCCTGACAGATTTTAATGGTGAATTTAAGAATAAAAAAAAATTATGATTAATATATATCCTGTTTTATTTCTGCTCTTTCAATACTTTTTTTTCATTGTGTGAGAATGGCAAGCAGAGTGATACTTTGCACAAGAAGTCAGTCAGTTAAGAGAACTTTGGATCCTAGTATCATTATTCATCTTACCAGTACAATACAATATAATAGGTGTTTGCTCTTTTCCTGTGGCTTAACTTTGTGTTTCAGTTTTGGCCCTCCATGAAAGAAGATTGGCAAGCCTGTTTTTAAAGGTTATTGTAACCGATAATACTAACAGTGGTGTTACTGTGAAACCGTGATCTTAGACCACTGCAACCATATTTTAAAACAAAATTGGTCTCCCTGCTGTGATGAACCCTTGTGCCATCCCTTTAATATCCATCATTGTTCCAGTGGTTGTGTTCTGTTGAAGATGATGTCTTGGCAGTCTCACCTTGCTGTGACAATCAGTTAAAAATCCTACTTATCTTGAGGGGCTGTTATCTGCAATAGAAAACAAAACCAAGAAAAGTACCTGATACCAAAAGTGAGTCGAGTTGAGTCGAGCGGAGCCAAACCATGCAGTGGAAACTAGAGCTGAGATGATGAGTCGATTAATCAACTAGTCAATCCAAAGTAAACTAATTGCCAACTATTTTGAGAATCAGTTACACATGATATTTAAAGCAAAAGTGTTCCAGCTTCTTAAATTTAACGATTTGCTGCTTTTCTTCGTCATTTATCATAATAAATTAAAAAAAGTTTGACATCTATAGACTAAATTGGTAATTGATTTATTGTGAAAACAAGCATCAGATTGACTGATAATTAAAGTAATCACTAGTTTCAGCCCAAATGGAAACTTGTCTGAGGTGAGCAAAAAAATGACAAAATCTGGTCTGAGACTCAGTTGCTCCGTCTCTCAGGACCATCGGAATGTTAATTCAATCTTTGCACCAAAGAAAATGTTTTTAAGCAGCCCATCACTCTCTGTGTCCGCAAGCGACATTTTCAGATATAAAAGCTCTCTGCAACTTAAATCAGAATAAAATAATTTATATTCTCTTGACAGGAAAGCTATTCTGTGATTGTCAGACAGACTGTTGGATTTCAAACTGGAATAATCTGTTTGTCATATTGAGCATTCAACACCATGTTTAAAGTGAAAGACAGGGATCAAATAATTGGCCCGGGGCGATGGCTCTCGTCTCAACTTGCTCTGTTTTCTTTTTTTTTTTGTTTTTTACCCCGCTGAAAAAAAGAAGACATTGACAGCATGTCAGTGCGGACACTCGGTTGAATGAAAAAAGTACAAGCAAGAAGGCAAATAACAGTCATATTTACTGCAAGGTTTACACTCAGTGTAATAAAATGCTCATTTAGAATAGTTGTAAATGTAATTTTTTATAATTTATTGTAACTCCAAACAAAAATAATTTCTACAAAAAATATTCAAATAATGTCATATAATGTTGATACGTGGTTGATATCTTTTTCTCTCTCTTTTAGATTTCTCATAAGTTAAATTCTGTTAAATTCTGCTTTCCTGAATACTGTGTGAAGATTAAATCTCGCTAAGTGTGGCAACGATCACTCATTCCTATAACAACCATAATAGTGACTATTTTTTTAAATAATTTGTAACCCTCTGGATATTATATAATATGTATAATCTCAGCGACTGTTAGTGGGCACATTAGATACAATGACTGAAGATATATTTAAAAAAAAACAAAAAAACAAATGCAGCAGAAATATAATATAAACGTCAAATCAAGTCTCATCTTTTCAGAAGAAATGAAACCTGGTTAATATACTATGTAGGCCTCAGCAGCAGGATCAAACGCACACCTCGCCTCCCGACCCGTCCGTCGTGTCCACATGTCTCGTGCTCTCAACTGAGTCCGACCACACACACACACACGTTGGCCGTCAGTGTAAAAGAAGCGAGATCCTTAAACTCAACGAAGAAAGGAACAAAAAAAGAAAAAAAAGGTCCTTGTGGTTACAACAGCCATTCCCTTTGAAGTGAAACAGTGGTGATTTAAGTGTTTTGTTTATGCTTTTTGGTTTGATGCACATTGCTCCATCTCAGGAATAAAGGGAACAGTGGTTGGTATGATTTTTTTTTTTTTCCCCCCCTTCGTCTGCATCTCTTTTCTCTGAGGTCGCTTCTCTTTTTTTTCTTCTGTTTGTCCTTCTTACACCTGAGCACACACACTCAGCATTATAACAGTCCTGTGAGGTGTGTTTGTGTGTGTGTGTGTGTGTGTGTTTGAAAAGGGGACTGGGGCTAGTTAGTATTGTGTAAGTGTGTGCGCTTTTGCTAGTGCTGCGGTGTGTTTTTTTACGTCGGGTCCATGACTGGGGTGGCCCTACCCACGCCGGGTCACCCCTTACCTCATGTACACACACATAGACACACACTCCTTGGTCTGAGGGTTTTTTTTTCGTGGCTCAGTGGGGAGTTAACGTGGGCAGCAGGTGGGCTAGCAGAGTGCAGAGCAGCAGGGTGGCCGTGGAGAGGTGCAGGGAAGAGGCGGCGTTGCAGTCCTTTCCCGCCTCACAGCGGGATTCTTGGCACAGTACCCCCTTAAACTCTGGAGGACAGATGCACTTCTGGTTCTGGTAGCATGTTCCTCCATTCTGGCACAGGAGCATCTCCTCGTCGCAAACGTTGACTGTGAGCGGAGGCGAAAGGAGGACAGAAGGAAAAGAGGGAGAGTGATGGAATTGCAGCGGTGAGGGGAATGAGAGAGAAGAGTCGGGAATCAAGAAGGTGAAGCGGAGTGACAGAGTGACAGGCAGTAAAAGGATAGTGGGGGAGTAAAGTGCACAAAGAGGGAAGAAAGATGTATTGGCATTCAGAAAGACAGGTGAGGGAAGATAAGGAGGGGTGATGGCAGAAAAAGTGTGATGGGAAACAGATACAGGGGAGGAGAGGAATTCAGGGCAGAAGAACAAAGTAGAAAGAAAAGCAGGAGGAAGGAAAGAGGCAAGATAAATTCTCTGCTCTTTGCCTCAGGGACAACAACAGGTAACACCTGCCTTTTTGTTTCAGCAGCCCTTTTCTCTGTCAGTTTTTCTTAAGCCTGCACTTTATCAGGGTCATGTTAAAATCATTGCTGAAACGCAGCAGAAACTACACTGCATGTGTGATAATTGATAAGCAATGATTGGAGGAACAAATGGCATAATTAAAATGCTATAATAGGCATTAGGAAAGGCACGGAGGTAGTTGTACTGCACAAGATATTTGACCTAAAAATGTAGTGAGAGAAAATAGAGAGGATCCAGCTTCCATGACAAGAAATAATTACATAAGGCAACATTTTTTATTACACCAGATATAATTGGCTCTGTTGGATTGGAGTATTTGGAGTAAGATGTCAGATCCAAAACATGCTGCACTACTATTTACTACAACATGTGGCATATCGTAATAAATAAACCCACAGTTAAAACACATGCCTTTTGAGGTTCTGTGTGTGTGAGAGAGTAGTTAAGGAGGGTCTATGTGGGACTGGGGCCCCTGACTGGATGGTAGATGGTGGAGGAAGGCGATTGCCTGTAATGGGGTTAAGGAGTGACAGGGTCATCAATTAAAGGAGCGGCTGATGCTGCTAATGAGCTACATGATCTATTCCCACGGGAGTAAAGAAAGCATCGGGAGATGCATAAGCTAAGTGGCATGGTGCACTTGCAAAGGTTCTGGAAGGCTACAACATTTGTTAATCTCTGGATTTTTAGACGTTACACCCCCCCCCCCCCCCCCCCCCACAAATCAGTCTCCTTACACTCACCGTAACAGCCTTGTTTCCAGTAATATCCTGGCAGGCAGTCATCACACTTGGCCCCCGTGGCACCATCTTTGCACTGGCAGAAGCCCGTGCCGTTACACCGGTCATGAACCGAACCCATCTGGTTGCAGTTACACTCTGAAAGGAGGTCAAGGAACAAAGAGATTATTATTATATCTATATATATTCTTGCTTCTTGTAATTTAATGGGGTGTGACCAGGAGTTGAATTAAGTCTAGCCAAAAATGTGTACATTTGTACTCAGGCCACAGTCTCCAGTGTTGAATTGTGCATATAGAGATGTCCCAAGATAATATAGAGACTGAGACCTGATATTTAGATCCTTTCCAGCTCAAAGTTTTCAGATGCAAAAGCCCAGGTTAGTGTTGTCACTTAGATAATGTGACATATGTAAGTCTGCCTGGACTAATAACTACTGTGATTTAAAGCATTTCATTTTGCATGTTACAGCTGCTTTTGGAACCCACAGGTCTTATCATTTTATCAAAGAGTACCTGAACTATACCAACGTATCCAAGAGGTTAATGTTCTTGAATACTTGCCTCACACTTGGAAAAGACTACAATGACCGTTCTCTCATCTAAACAGAAAAATAAAATGACAGATGTCCTCTGTTTGAAAGTACTGTATGTATCAGATATTGTCTGGGAAACAAAACCTGTCTAAACGGGACAGCAAGTACTTTTGATCCCAGAATATCTGCTTTCAAATACAGGTAGAATAAGTGCAGGGAACATTGTGGTATTTTGAACAGTTGAGGGAGACTTTTGTTGTTGTGCTGCACAATTAAACAACAAAAAGTCCGTTGAAATTCTTCTGATTTAAACGGCAAATATTCTAAGACAGGCTGAGATACTACGAGATTTGTTCTTTCTAGAGCAAACCTCTTAAAAACAGAATGACATTGACAGTTTTCCCTTTTTTTCAACATAATTACTCTCATTTCTGCAGGTAATTTTCATTACAAATACATGTATTTATAGAAGCTGACTGATATCCAGATCAGTGATGGCTGGTGGCAGATCAGAGATCGTATAAAACTGCAGAGCTGCATATTTGCATCGCATTTGTCAGCCACTTGATGATGAACCAAAGTTTCTCTCATGATTTGTCTTTTACTTTAACCCAAAATCAAATCAACTAATTTACTAGAAAATGTGTCATAAAATATTCATAAAAGTGAAACAAGCCAAGAGGCACGGCTGACACAAGAGGCATAGCTGGCAACGTTGTTTGTATCTAGTGTGTTTGTGGGTCATGTGCATTAATACTGGGATTGTATATACACCACTGAATAGCTGTGTAAAATGTGTGCAAATGCATTAGTGCTTGGTCTCTTGCTAAAGAGACGCTGGTGTGAACTAGTTTCTGTTGCCATGCTTGGTGTGCCAGTGCACTGGCAGATGAGCTAATGGGGCCTTATTTGTGCTGACTCCAAGGCCTGGCCCTGTGTGTGCCCCAACTGTGACGAGTTCACCCTCCAACCCCCTGCAGTCCACCTACAGATGGATCCAAAGCAACACCAGATTTTAGCTCCACAGCTATGCGAACAGAGTGACCTCTTACTAGGACATGCCCTTAATAAGATTGAGTTTAAAAAGAGTAAATACTCTGTGAAAGCAGTGTATAGCACTGTCCATAGCACCCAAGAACACCTATCTACAGTTGTATGTTTTTATATTTTTGGCCCTCTATTCCAGCACATTAGATTTGAAATGACCTTCAAGAGTTGACTTTCAGCTTAAATGCGGCCGGGCAGTGAACCCAAGCATTCAAAATGCTTTTATGTACAAACAGTGGAAACTTCTTGACTGACTGAGTCAGTCACTTGAGCGTATTGTTCCACTTGCTTAAAGCAAAACTCCTCTGAACAAAGCAGAGGTAAAGACAGCTGCAGTGCAGACCTGGAAGAGCATCTGCAGGGAAAATACCTGCTGATATCTAAAGGTCATAAATTTCAGCCAAACGCTAACTGCGAAGGAATTGCAACAGAATATTACAGTTTATGACTTCAAGCTGTAAATTGAAATAATATGACCTTATAAAGTTACTACGCTGAATGTTTTAGCAAACAGTTGACTATTTACAAATCCGGCAGATACGGAGCAACATTAGCATTAATTTGCAGTCATGTTTCTTGCCACCTGACAGAATTAATTCTGCTATCTGCTCACAATTTTAGCTGTAGACTGGTCTAAACCAACTCTTATGTAAATATATCTGGCTTTTTAGCTGCTACATTCACCGTTGCGTTGACCAGCTAGTCGCCAAGGTTATCTGCTGTTTGTTGCTGTTTGGGCGGGGGTTACAGTGGGTTAGTGGTACAGTGCTGCGGCTGGGATAATGTGCAAAAAGGGACACGGTTTCTTCACTGTTTGACTGATGAGGATGAACACAATTAACTTAAATTGGCTTTAATCTCATAATCCCTATTCACACAGGACTAGTATTACCTGGGGACCTCTAGTAATTTGTAATAATTGCAGAGGACATCTGTTATTGTAAGACCGTGCAAATCTGCAATGTATTATTATTTGATATTATAGCCATGCGAAACATGTTGGAGATTTGGGATTGTATTTCTTTTTAAGCCTCTGTTTTCTTCCAGACCAAGTGAGTCATAATACAAGAGTACGTAGCTTAACCTGTGCTAATGCACAACACGAAACACAGACGTGGGGTGGTAATTTGTAAATCAAATGAGGTCCCCTGGTTATGCTAGTCCCATCCAAATAGAGATATGGTCGTTGTTTCTTTTCAAATCCTATATGTAGAAGTAGAGAGCCAACACAATAAAACAGGTTTTATAAAGGTGTCAGTAAAAGCAGTTATGGAGTTGTAAAAAAAAATATGTATAAAATATATAAATATATTTTTTTACTGTATGAATTTATTTCAAATTTCATCACCACCACATCGACCTTGATGTGGTAATCTTCACTTCCAACATCTGAGCAGTCACATGAATTTTAAAAAGCAATGACAATGTAGACAATGACTACAGAATCCTGTCGTCAGTCATGCAGGACATGCACTCCCCCACCACACTGACCGATGCAGACGCTCTCATCATCCAGTTCGGCAGAGGCGTTGCGGAAGTATCCCAGTCTGCAGTGTTGGCAGTTCTGGCCCCTGGTGTTGTGCTTGCAGCTGACGCATGTGACGATGTTCAGGTAGTCGATGTAGCTGCAGCGGTTGGAGTGGCCGTAGCACTCACAGTCTGAAAAAAAAAGAGACAGATCAAAGGACATTAAAGGGGGCTAGAGTTGAAGTCAATACTTAAAACTTGGGATAGGATGGCCGTTTTTTTTTTTTCAAACATTCTCACAGGGTTCCTCTGTGACAGCAGGAAATGATAAATGACTTGAACTAACAGATACGTCTTAAAGTTTTAGTCTTACATGTCAGTAAAGAAATGAATGACTCTGAGTGTGTTTTATGACTCGCCTTTCTGACTCTATATTGGTTCAATAAAGACAAACCACTCCCTCTCCATTCCTGCACTCACAGGTTTGCTGAGTCTGCTTCGCTGGGCTGCACTGATTACTGATGGGAATTCCACTATCCTCCGTCTCTCTCTGAGTGTGTATGTGTGTGTGTCTGTGTGTACATATTGTTTGTGTATATGTGAGCAGGCGTGTAAAGGCAAGCATGTTAATTGTGTCTGGGAATTTAATTGCATTACGGGATGAGTAGATTATACGCTACAGAATCATAACCGAGGGAGTTTGGGGTGAGTGATACAGTACAGTAAGGGTTTTCAGGCCGCACCTGACGCCGTGGAAATCAGTCCGACCCTGTTTAACCCGACAGAAAACCTCTAATGCCTCTCCTCTCTTTTCTCTGTTTGCTCTTCATTTCCACAGTCTTAAATTCTCTTTTACAAAGCCCTGCACAATCAGAGCTCTTAATTAAATTTTCTCTTTGTAATTCATGAATTATCTGAGAGGATTTGATTGCAGGTTTTGCTCTATACGCTTGCGCGCTTGATAAATTAGGACCTATTCCAAATTTCCCACCCTGAAACCAAAGCTAGAAAAAAAAACGATGCTGTGGAGAATGGTGTAAGACCTCTGTATAATTTTCCCAGAGAGAGAGAGAAATGAGCGCCTGATATCATTTACCGGTTCTGCATTGTGCAGGAGGGGGGCAGCGAGAGGTGTAGGGGGTGTTGCTCTACATTCTCGCTACGATTATCTTGGCTGAGGCTGGTACCTAATTAAGGTTTTATTAAGCTTTAGAAGTTGGCTGCAATAGTGTGCTGCAAGGCATCACTGTCCTCTAAAGAGGCGTTTACCAGCCATGTTTATGCAAATACACATTTAAATGCACATTAAAAAGTCGGAGTTTAGCTGTTTAATCAGCCGTCACATTATTATTTTATTATTGTTTGGTTGATGATGCCAGCTGAAATATTAATGAGCTGGTTTAAAGGAAGCCAGCGAGAGGAGCACCATAAAGTGCCTCTCTCAGCACTGAGGGAACCATGCTAGCAGTAGGGGAAGAACTGCCTAATTAAATATAAATGGCCAATTACTCCTCAGACCGGAGAGGCAATAGGACATTGTTTCACAAATTAACGTTACGAGTCAAGATGCTGCTTTATTGGTGTTTATCAATTGTGAATTGTTAACGGTGAAAGACGGTTGCATTTAGGGAAAGAAGCTGAGCTGCCCGCTTCAAAGAGTCTGTGAGGCTGGAAGAATAATGGCATAGTTTGCTAACAAGCATCCTCTATTTAACCAATAAAACAGCAGTGTCAATGTAGGCAACTGTTTGATGGTTTAATATGAATTTAAAGTCCAAACACTTACCTTGATCATGCACATAAAGCAAACACAACCACACGGGAGGCACAGATGCACAGGGAGAGAATGCGTAAAATGAAAAACATGAAACATGCAGGAGAAGGAATTTTCCACAGGTTTTCTACTTGAAAAACAGCATCAGAATGATTAGAAGAGTTAACAGTGCACTGATCTTCAGTTCAAAGGATTTAACCGAGCTCGAGTCCTACTGTCTGTACTTTCGGACTGTGTGCTGCTCGTGTTGGTCTCTTACCTTTGAAATCATCATATACGATCCCAAACAACTGTCTGGCCTGGGGCTCTCCTGAGATCAAGAGTTTCAGAAGCCCTTGAAGGATAAAGGAATCCTTGTTTGAGATTTGTCTCCCACATCATTCACCGTGCTACAGTCTTCTACAGCACTATACCTTCACACAGCGAAAGCAGGTATAGCCTATAGGTCCCTACCAGTACTACGGAGAGGTTCTATGGATTAGGTGGATGGGATTCCCACTAGATTCTACCCTAAAGACGAGGTTGCTTTGTTCTAAAAAGCTGGCATAATCTTCACCTAGTGCAGTGTTTCTTAACTGGTTGGACAGAATCCAAAATTCGTCCTCAAGATTTTTTCTTCACCTTACTCAGGGTCTTTGAGTCAGACCTGATTTGACTGCTTAATATTTGTGGGCTGGAAGCTGGAGTAGTTATTAAGATTAATACATAAAATAATTTTCGAGACACTCCAAAGAGATGAAATTCATTCTTGACCTTGGAAACAGCAGTTGGCAAAATAATCCCACCACAAAGTCCATCTCGGGGAGATTACTAGTTGTCCTCACCAACTGCTGTGACCAAGGTCAAGAATGAACTCTCAATCAAACTCTCAATCAAATTTTAAAGGTCCCATATTGTAGAGAGTGGGATGTCCTTCTATTTTTAATTATAAAGCATGCCTTGGTGCTATATAAATACTGTGAAAGGATAAAAATGCTAAACACATGGAGAAATTCGTACAGCCTGTGTCCAGAAACTGTGCCACGTGATCGTAGTTGTAAAAAAACACTGACAGACCTAATGCGGAAACATGGTGGCTGATGCTAGCTCAAGCATGTGAGAGGTGACCAGAGCAAAACAGAGTGTTCAGATGGATGGCTACCCTAAATAAAAGCTGAAAATGAGCACAGTATGGGACCTTTAACATCTACAATTCTATGACAACTGTGCTGACCTGCTGAAGAAGATGGTGGGATACAATCAAAAGCTCCCAAGCAGCTGCAAATCAACTCAGCAGTGACTGTGTGGATTGTTTTTCCAAATCCAGAATGAGTTTAAGATTAAAAACTGCTGTGGGAAACATTCTTCTTAGTTTGTCTGAAAGATACTCCCAAGAAAATTATGACTCGAATGTGGGCTCAGAATGATTCAAATCACCATATTCAGCTATAAATGCAGTATCATTAACCTCAACGTGATATTGAGTCCCAATGTGCAACCAGTTATGAATCACCATACCATTATTCTGCATGTTCAATTTTTACCTTTCTTTTTCTCTCGTTCTCTCTCGTCCCTGTCGTCATCCTCTTTCCCATGAGTGTGTTTTGGGGCCTTGTGTATCCCTATTTCCCACTCAAAGACTTGATTCACTACAAAGGAGCAACAAACTCACAAATCAATCCATATTGACATTGCGTAGATTATCCCAGGCTGTTTTACTGAACCACTGACAGAGCAACATCCAGTGATTTGTGAGAAACCTTTGGCAATATAGATCCTATTCACACATACTGTATGTTCTGGAAGAGAAAATGCTCCGTCTAATATCAGTTGATCAGACAAGACATGAGATGTCAAACTCGTCTTTTCTTTCTTGTCTGTTTTTTTTTTATTTCTGGCCCTAAAGATTCATTGTCTCATATAAACATAAGGCGCAACAGTTGGTACCAAATTAAGCCATATAAACCTTTGATGACTGACAAGCTACCATATGATCAATTTAGAACATTTGTTGTTTTTTCTTTAAATGTTTCACCATGAGCTGCCAATTTTAACACATGTTGTGAGTTTATTTATTTACTGCACCACAAATAATCTACTGTACATCGCTACTGTAACGCTGCTACTGAGGGGTATAAAAGAAATACCTCTCTTTTCAGCTTGTCCTCCATTATGCTCACCGTGCCCAAATGAGGTTGTTGATCTGTGGCCATGAGTCTCGTGAACGTGCCCCTCAAAGTTATGGGAGACTGAAACACCACAATGGGGATTCACAATAACGAAAATATGAGGTGTGTTTTATGAGATTATTGCCAACAGTACATATTCAACAGGCACATTTCCTTTTGCCCTTCTTCCCTGTCCAAGCCCAGATAAGGTTCTTGTTTTATGTCTTATGTATGTGTCCTTTAACAAGTAAAAAAAAAAACTCTATAAGCTCTAAACAATCTTATTAAATGATGTCTTCCTGTGATTTTTTGCTAGACTGCAGCAAAGTGAGCCAGCCCTTTAAATATATAATACTGTCTCTGAGTGATAAAGTTACATCATTGGACGACTGAGTGTTAGTTTACCCATTGGCTGTTTCTCTTTCAAAATGAGTAGGAGTGAAATTAGTTACATACCGTAATTCCCTCAGCCCTCTAATGATATTGCTAATTGGTTCAACCCTCGCTCGCGCCCACCTCGGTCTCACATTGTGTTTAAGTTCAGCTGAGAAAGGACGGTCAGCTCCCATAAACACAACCAGTGGGACCACAGCTTAGAGGGTTGGAACTATATGTTCCGTTATGCAACGGCTTTCCCCTCGAAGGCTATCGCTAGTGGGCGAAGCAGGATATGATCCATGCCCCACATACAATACACACCCATTATACAACACATACATAACCAGTACATACCTTGCCAATGTGTCACAAGGCAATGGCACATCACAGTACATAATGTGCCCACAGATGGCACAGAGACGATACAGCACACCTGATTTTTTTACCATGGGGGAATGAAACCGGAAAACATAAAACCTACTGCTGTGAGACGGTGGTTACACACTGCATCAGTCTTGCACAGAGCAGAATAGGAGAGAAAGCAGCTCTCTATGCACGGAGAGGCATCAGCAGTTAAAGCACCCCAAATAACAATCATTCTGAGTGAAAACACTCAATACAGAGTGAATCATTGAAAAACGGCAGATGCCCCGCGGATAGAAACAAATGAAAGAGCACAGGGAGTTAATAGATGATCAGAATAGTTTGAATTAGAGTTAGAACGAGTGCATTTATACCACTTTTTCACTGAAACGTAGCTTCACACTTTGGCTGCAGTATCGCACATTGCCCACACACAGCCCAGCCTTATATGAGGGTTCAACCAAGACTTGCTTTTCTGTTCTTGCCCTTATCTTGAGTCTCAAATTAAAAGATGTTGTTAATCAGGCTGCCAAATAAAGAATTAACTCTGTAATATTACAGACACAGATACATGAATTTGATAAATCCAAGTTAAGCTTGTGAGGATAGTTTATATATTACATATCGAATGCACCACAGGTAAACTACAGCAGGTAAATCTACAAGGAAAGTTGCTGTTACTACATATAAAACAAATACCTTTTCTTTCTTGATGCTCCCCGTGCCCATGGCCGGCGCTGGTCTCTTTGTGGCCATGAGTCTCATGTCCATGTCCCTCAAATATGTGTGATACTGAAACATCACAATTATCATGAACTTGAGGTTAATCCTATGCTGTTTCCTCAGCAGCCTTAATAATGACACTATGGTGGTTAGTGCTGAATTAATGTGTATCTGTACAGGTTCAGTACAGCAAACTGCTATGATGTCACTCAAAAGACAAATCAAAGTACATTTCTGCCTGTTTTTTAGCCTGTTTTTATTTAAGATGATAAGTTCAACTTGCTGTAAAAGTAAACCTTTAACCTCTACAAGAGCATTGACAAGGTAGCTTTCCTTTCTCTCTCTTCCTTTCACTCATGGTGAAAGTTAATCCACTGCATGTTTCAGTCACTACATAAAAGTAAATGTTAGCCACAGTTGCTGTGCAGTTTAAGTACATATAGGGATATACCTTCATGCTCCGCCTCGTGCCTTCCTTCCCCGTGATGACTAGATGAGGTTGTTGTTTTGTGGCCATGAGTCTCATGTATGTGTCCATCAAAATGATGGGAGACTGAAACACCATGATACAAGTTTAGCCTATCTACTGCATATTTCAGTCACTACATGTGACCTACAGTTCACTACAGCTGCTGCTACAGTACATGTAATGATATACCTTTATGCTCCTCCCCGTGCCCGGATGAGGTTGTTGTTTTGTGACCATGGGTGTCATGCCCGTGTCCCTCAGGTGTGTGGGAAACTGAAACATGACGACTATCATTATCAAGGCAATTAGAAAATTTATATTTCTGCTGTTTCCAGTTTTTAGTAGCCCATTTTTTCTGCTCTAAGTTGCCAAGTTTCACTCCTAGTAAAAGTCACTACAGTCACCACTACTGTGAATATATATACCTTTATTCCCGTGCCTTTCCTCCCCGTGCCCAGATGATGAGGTTGTTGTTTTGTGGCCATGAGTCTCATGTGTGTGTCCATCAAAAAGATGGGAGACTGAAACACCATGATACAAGTTTAGCCTATCTACTGCATATTTCAGTCACTACATATGACCTACAGTTCGCTACAGCTGCTGCTACAGTACATGTAATGATATACCTTTATGCTCCTCCCCGTGCCCGGATGGGGTTGCTGTTTTGTGACCATGGGTGTCATGACCGTGTCCCTCAGATGTGTGGGAAACTGAAACATGACGACTGTCATTATCAAGGCAATGAGAAAATGTATATTTCTGCTGTTTCCAGTTTTTTGTAGCCCCTTTTTTCTGCTCTAAGTTGCCAAGTTTCACTCCTAGTAAAAGTCACTACAGTCACCACTACTGTGAATATATACCTTTATGCCCGTGCCTATCCTCCCCATGCCCAGATGATGAGGTTGTTGTTTTGTGGCCATGAGTCTCATGTATGTGTCCATCAAAATGATGGGAGACTGAAACACCATGATACAAGTTTAGCCTATCTACTGCATATTTCAGTCACTACATATGACCTACAGTTTGCTACAGCTGCTGATACAGTACATATAATGATATACCTTTATGTTCCTCCCCGTGCCCGGATGAGGTTGTTGTTTTGTGACCATGGGTGTCATGCCCGTGTCCCTCAGATTTGTGGGAAACTGAAACACGACAACTGTCATTATCAAGGAAATGAGAAAATGTATATTTCTGCTGTTTCCAGTTTCAGTAGCCCATTTTTTGTTGCCGAGTTTCACTCCTAGTAAAAGTCACTACAGTCACCACTACTGTGAATATAGGGATATATACCTTTATGCCCGTGCCTTTCCACCCCATGCCCAGATGATGAGGTTGTTGAGTGGCCATGACTGTCATATCCATGTCCCTCAGACTTGTGCGACACTGAAACACCATAATCATTTTG
Organism: Sparus aurata; assembly: GCF_900880675.1. Lineage (NCBI taxonomy): Eukaryota > Metazoa > Chordata > Actinopteri > Spariformes > Sparidae > Sparus > Sparus aurata. The sequence goes on from NC_044198.1 coordinate 19,951,661, forward strand.
TGACATTAACAGTATCACTACGAAGCCACCGCTGGAGTCAAATTAAGATCCAGCACTCAAGCTTAAATTACTATTTAGATAAAGTTGTTGTTGTTGTTTCACAACAAATGTGGCCCATTTTTCCCGTAACTTGCCATGTTTAACTTGTGTGTAAAATTTAGCCTGTCTTCTACATCATGAAAGGCAAAATATAATATATTTACTACCACTATGTACTAAACAAATAGCTTTCTAAACTCTCATCTACTGCATATTTTCCAATCGTTAACTACAGTAACCCACATCTGCCACTACAGCACATTGGGATATACCTTTATGCTCCTCCCCATGCCCAGATGATGAGGTTGTTGTGTGGCCATGAGTGTCATGTCCATGTCCATGTCCCTCAGGCTTGTGAGACACTGAAACACCACAATCATTATTGACACACACATTGCTTTTATCTACTGCGTATTCCCGTCACTACAATTAACTACCGTGAGCCATGGCTGCCACTACAATACATTTAAGGATATACCTTTATGTTCCTCTCCGTGCCCAGATGAGGTTGTTATGTGGCCATGAGTGTCATGTCCATGTCCCTCAGACTTGTGGGATACTGAAACACCAAATAATTAGCCTTGACAATAACTCAAGTTGCAATGTTTAACATGTGGAGAAAGTTTAGCCTACCCACTGCATAATTCAACTACTAAAGGCAAACTACAGAATACTTGCAGCTAGCGTGTACAAAAAAATTACCTGTCTATACTCAAACCTTCCATGGATTTCCATCACTACAGTAACTACGATGAGCTAGGCTGCCACTACAGAAAGCATATATGTACCTTTATGCTCCTCCCCGTGCCGAGATGAGGTTGTTACGTGGCCATGAGTGTCATGTCCATGTCCATGAGACACTGAAACATCATTGACATAAATCTTAAACCTGAAACAATAACTGACAAAACCACCCATCTATACTCTCAAACTACTGCGTGTTTCTATCACTGCAATTAGTCAGGGCCACCGCCACAGCACATATAAAATATACCTTGATGCTCCTCCCCGTGCTGAGATGAGGTTGTTATGTGGCCATGACTGTCATGTCCATGACCCTCAGAACTGTGAGACACTGGAATGCCACAATCATCACTGACATAAATTGTAAACCTGAACAATCACTCTATTAAACTACTGTTGGTGTTACAAAAGTACCTGTCTATTTATCACTAGGGATATACCTTTATGCTCCTCCCCGTGCCGAGATGAGGTTGTTATGTGGCCATGAGTGTCATGTCCATGTCCCTCAGACATGTGAGACACTGAAACACCACAATGATCATTGTCATGAATCGTAAACCTGAACAATAACACTATTAAACCACTGTTGGTGTCAAATTCATATCCATCATAGTAGCTTAAATTGACTTCTACTACTTTTACTGCATATATTCACCGCTACAGACAAACTACAGTGTACTTGCTACCACTCTGTACAAAAAATACCTTTCCATACTCTGATCTACTGCATTTTTTCATCCTTACAGTGTGCCACATTCAACCACAGCCACCACTACAGCACGTGTTAGGATATACAGTACCTTTATGCTCCTCCCCGTGCCCAGAGGAGGATGCTGTTTTGTGTCCATGAGTTTCATGTCCATGTCCATCAGACGTGTGAGACACTGAAACGCCACAATCATTTTTAACATAAATAATGCACCTAGTAACCTGTATGAAACTACTGTTGGTGTGAATTTTGTGCTGTTGAATTGCAAAGTTTAACTTTTGGTTAAAAGTTTAGCTCATGTACTTCATATGTTGATTTAAAAAAAGGCAAACTACAGTTTATTTACTACCGCCATGACACAAGATGTCCGTCTTTCACTACAGTTAACTACAGTTAGCCATAGCCATCACTACTGTGCATACCTTTATGCTCCTCCCCATGCCCAGAGAACGATGCTGTTTTGTGTCCATGAGTGTCATGTCCATGTCCATGAGATGTGTGAGACACTGAAACACCACAATCATTTCTTAACATAAATAATGCACCTAGTAACCTGTATCAAACTACTGTTGGTGTGAATTTTGTGCTGTTGATTTGCAAAGTTTAACTTTTTGGTAAAGGCTCATGTACTTCATATGTTGATTTAAAAAAAAAAAAGGCAAACTACAGTATATTTACTACTGCTATGACACATAAAAATGTCCGTCTCTCATTACAGTTAGCCACAGCCATCAATACTGTGCATATAGGGATATACCTTTATGCTCCTCCCCGTGCCCAGATGAGGTTGTTATGTGGCCATGAGTTTCATGTCCATGTCCCTCAGACTTGTGAGACACTGAAACATCATTGACATAAATCTTAAACCTGAATGATGATTCTTAAACTACTATTGGCACCTGTCTATACTCCCATTTACTGCGTTTTTCCATCACTACAGTGTGCCAAAGTCAGCACTACAGCACATATGAAGATATACCTTTATGCTCCTCTTCATGGCCTGATGAGGTTGTTACGTGGCCATGCGTGTCATGTCCATGTCCCTCAGACTTGTGGGTCACTGAAAACACCACAACCACTATTATTGATATAAATAATAAACCTTAACAATAATACTGATCTCAATATATAGTTACAGTGTGTGCTATTTCCCATTTTCAGTAGCACTTTTTTTGCTGTACGTTGCTATGTTTAACTTGTGGGCAAAGTTCAGCCTCTCTACTATATTGTATATTTCCACCACCAAAGACACACTACAGTATAATTGCTACAATTATGAACAAAAATTACCTGTCTATATTCTTTTCTATTGCGTTTTTCCATCACTACAATTAGTCAAAGTCACCACTACAGCCCATATGAAGATGTACCTTGATGTGCTTCCCCGTGGCCAGATGAGGTTGTTACGTGGCCATGAGTGTCATGCCCATGTCCCTCAGACTTGTGGGTCACTGAAACACCACAACCACTATTATTGATATAAATAGTCAACCTTAACAATAACAATAATCTCACAAATATAGTTACAGTTTTTGCTATTTCCCATTTTCAGTCGCACTTTTTTTGCTGTAAGTTGCCAGTTTAACCTGTGGGGAAAGTTCAGCCTCTGTACTATATTGTATATTTCCACCACCAAAGGCAAACTACAATATACTTGCCACAATTATGTACAAAATGTACCTTTACTCTTTTCTATTGCTTCTATTACCACTATAATTCATCAAAGTCACCACTACAGCCCATATGAAGATGTACCTTGATGCGCTTCCCCGTGGCCAGATGAGGTTGTTACGTGGCCATGAGTGTCATGCCCATGTCCGTCAGACTTGTGGGTCACTGAAACACCACAACCACTATTATTGATATAAGTAGTAAACCTTAACAATAACAATAATCTCACAAATATAGTTACAGTTTTTGCTATTTCCCATTTGCCAGTTTAACCTGTGGGGAAAGTTCAGCCTCTGTACTATATTGTATATTTCCACCACCAAAGGCAAACTACAGTATACTACCCTCAATTATGTACAAAATTTACCTATACTCTTTTCTATTGCTTCTATTACCACTATAATTCATCAAAGTCACCACTACAGCCCATATGAAGATGTACCTTGATGCGCTTCCCCGTGGCCAGATGAGGTTGTTACGTGGCCATGAGTGTCATGCCCATGTCCCTCAGACTTGTGGGTCACTGAAACACCACAACCACTATTATTGATATAAATAGTAAACCTAAACAATAATAATAATAAAAACAAATCTCAGAAAATTAGTTACATTTTTTGCTGTTTCCCATTTTCAGTAGTACTATTTTTGCTGTAAATTGCCATGTTTAACTTGTGGGGAAAGTTAAGCCTTCCTACTATATTGTATATTTACACTACTAAAGGCAAACTGCAGTGTAGAAGGGGTACAATTATGTACAAGAAATACCTGTCTATACTCTTTTCTATTGTTTTTATTACCAGGATAATTAGTCAGTCACCACTAAAGCTCATATGAATGTACCTTGATGCGCTTCCCCGTGGCCAGATGAGGTTGTTACGTGGCCATGAGTGTCATGCCCATGTCCCTCAGACTTGTGGGTCACTGAAACACCACAACTACTATTATTGATACACATAATAAACCTAAACAATAATAATAAAAAGAAATCTCAGAAAATTAGTTACATTTTAGCTGTTTCCCATTTTCAGTCGCATTTGTTTTATGTAAGTTGCCATGTTTAACTTGTGGGGAAAGTTAAGCCTTTCTACTATATTTTATATCACCACCGCTAAAGGCAAACTACAGTATAGAAATGCTACAATTATGTACAAGAAATACCTGTCTATACTCTCATCTACTGCATATTTCCATCACTACAATCAGTCAAAGTCACCACTACAGCCCATATGAAGATGTACCTTGATGCGCTTCCCCGTGCCCAGGTGAGGTTGTTATGTGGCCATAAGTGTAATGTCCATGTCCCTCAGACGTGTGGGTCACTGAAACACCACATGCACTATCATTTATTTAAATAATAAACCTATACAATAATACGAAAATCTACTCATCTATTGCGTATTTCCATCACTGGGATATGGATATACCTTTGTGCTCCTGCTCCTGCCTTTGCTCCCCATGCCCAGGTGAGGATGCTGTTTTGTGGCCATGAGTGTCGTGTCCATGTCCCTCAAAACTGTGAGACACTGAGGCACCACAATCATTTTTGACATAAATAATAAACCTCAACAACAACACTGTAGGTCTACAATTAAGATCCAGCACAGCAGCTTAAACTGACTCACTATTATGCCACAAATGTAGATGCACTTTTTGCTGTTTCAATTAATATTTAAGCTGTAAGATGCAATGTTTAACCTGCCAGGAATGTTTAGCCTTTCTACTGCATATTTCTATCACTAAAGGCAAACAATAATACAATAAAAACAATATATTTGTTACCTCTATGTAGAAAAAATCTGTCTATACCCTCATCTACTGCGTGTTTCCTTCACTAGGACAGGGATATACCTTTATGCTCCTCCCCGTGTCCAGGTGAGGTTGTTTTGTGGCCATGAGTGTCATGTCCATGCCCCTCAAATATGTGGAGGACTGACAAACCACAATTTTCATTGTCAAGAGCAAATCCAAAGCTAGCAAAGCTATTAGATTTATAAGCGCTGCACCACTACGGTAGAAGCTATACCTGCGTGCTCATGTTTTCTTATTTTCTCCTCCTCCGTTTTCTCTCCGTGCCCAGATGAGGTTGATGTTTTGTGGCCATGAGTCTCTTGTTCGTGTCCCTCAGGGTTGTGGGAGACTGTCACACCACAATCATCATTGACATATCAAGCAAAAGCACCTAGGAAGTTTAATTTTATAAGTACTTTTTCCAGCAATATTAACAGAAAGTCTATTTGTTTTTTGCTTTTTTACTGAATCAGTTACTCATCCATTCCATCTTACACACCACAGTCATCAATGCCAAATATTTTATCCAAATATAAAAGATATACCTTTCCTGTCAGCTTTTCTTTCTTCCTCCCCGTGCTCAGATGAAGCTGTTTTGTGGCCATGACTCTCATGTCCGTGTCCCTCAAATATGTGGAGGACTGACAAACCACAGTGGTTTTTATTGTCATGAGCAAAGCCAGCAGGCAAGCAAAAGAATTTCGAAAATTGTTGGGTATTTTTAAATTTCAGCGACACCTGTGTGCCTCAGCTGCAAAATATAACTCAGGGTGAAAGATCATTTACTGAATATTGCCATCACTACTTAATTTATTGCAGTAAGCCACAGTTACCACTACTGTGTAAGGTTATACCTTCATGCTCCTGCTCATGCCTTTCCTCCCCATGCCTAGTTGAGGTTGTTGATTTGTGGCCATGGGTGTCGTGATGTGCGTTTCCCTCAGACTTGTGGGAGACTGAAACACCAAAGTCATCATTGACATAATGAGCTCTTTCCAATTTTGGGAGATTAATATTTTCGCTGCGAGTTTGCAAGGTTGAAAGCGCATGTTACTACAGTTAGCTACAAAAACTACAATATACCTTTATGCTCCTCCTCCTCTCTTCTCTCCCCATGCTCAGATGAGGTCGTTGTTTTGTGGCCATGGGTCTCATGTCCGTGTCCCTCAGGCATATGGAGGACTGAAACACCACAATCTTATTCTTTTTAGGGACCCATTATATACCGTGAGTTGCCAAGTTTAGCTTGTGAGGAAAGTTTATCTACTACATTTATATGCTGCACCACAAGTAAACTACAGTATGTAAATCTGGGAGAACATTGCATCCGCTACATATAAAAGAGATACCTTTCCTTTCAGCTTCTCTTTCCTCTCCGTGCTCAGATGAGGTTTTGTGGCCATGAGTTTCATGTAGGTGTCCCTCAGACTTGTGGGAGACTGAAACACCACAACAGTCATTAATAAACAAGCTAAAAATCTAGAGATATTTCTGCTATGTTTTGCTGTGAGTTGCCAAGTTTAGTTTCTAAACTATAGCATATAAATCCACATATATTGCAGTAGATTCATATACTTTCCAGCACTACTATTTTGAAAATACCCGTGTGCTCAGTTTTTCTTTCTTTCTCCTCCTCCTTTTTTCTCTCGCCGTGCTCAGATGAGGTTTTGTGTCCATGAGCCTCGTGTACATGCACCTCAGAAGAGTGGGAGACTGTCACCCAACATTTTCATTATCAGAACAAAGAAAATATCATGAAATTCTGCTGCTTCCCTTTTTTTTGTTTTGTTTTCAGGAGCAAATTCTTTGCTTTAAACTTTAGTCTACTGCATATTTCCATCACTACAGTTAGCCTAACTAAGTATAGTCTCTGGGATAAAACGGTTACAGTGCATTTCTGTCAACCACTGGTAAGTTCATGTTTGTGTCAAAGGCTTATGACTTTTGACTTTCATATCAGAAGGTGGAGGGGATTGTGGTAGAGTTACAAAAATATGAAGGCTGGCAAAGTAATAACAACGTTCGTAAGTTAGGGACCACTTTATGACAAACATTAGTGTTTCTGGATATTCTCTTAAGGAGACTTTGAAGCCATGTTTGGGTTTGACAAGACAGAAATATTTGACAGGGAGTTGCGACACCTCCAGCCACGTTTGTGGTAAACAAAACAGGTATTTTAAGCCAAATCCTAATTATTCCTAACCCTCATCAAGTGTTTGTTGTACCTAAACCACAACATACTCACACAATAAAACTGAAATTTAAAGAAAGTTTCATCTTATTCGTGGTTTGCAGAAATGTACACTGGCAACATTTATACTGGAGATTAGTTAACTACACTTTGCTACATCTACCGCTACAGTACAAGGATACCTTGATGCTCCATCTCCTGCCTTCCCTCCCTGTGATTGGATGAGGTTGTTGTTGTGTGGCCATGAGCCTCGTGTACGTGTCCCTCAAAATTGTGGGAGACTGAAACACCACAAACATAACTGATGTACCATGTAAAGGCAAACCAGGTAGAGTTTTATGATTGACACCACTACACATAAACTAGATACCTTTCCTGTCAGCTTTCCTCTCCTCCTCCCTTTTCTCTCCATGTTCAGACGAGGTTTCATGGCCATGAGTCTCGTGTTCATGTCCCTCAGACTTGTGGGAGACTGATACACCACAATCCACAATCATTATTTACATAACAAGCAAAAAACATTTCATGGTATAAATTATATATATATGCTTTTTCTCTGCACAGCACCCTGAACAATAACTACATGGTTCATACTACTGCCTTTTTTTTTTCATTTTCTTGCCCTTCAGCTTCAGTCATTGTGTCGGATAAAAATACGACACCACCGCCGCTGCCAAAATTATGATTTTGTCGTGTCGCTTAAGTTGACTGACAGACTATCATGTCGGTGAAGAGATAAATTTAGATAGTTTTCAGTTTTTTAGGGTCCCACTTTTCACTGTGAGCAGCTGTCAAACGTAAAAGTTTATCTACTGCATATTTACTGCGCCAAAAGCAAACTACAGTACATAAACCAACAGGAACAGCGTTACTACTATGTGTATAAATACCTGTCTTTTCAGTAATTATTTCGTTTTCCTCCTCCTTCTCCCTTTTCTCTGCGTGTTCAGATGAGGTGGCTGTTTTGTGGCCATGAGAGTCATGTCTCTGACCTCCAGACGTGTGGGAAGCTGTCACACCACAATTGGTATTAACACAATTAAGAGCAGACATCATTTGAAGTGTTTTATACGCTCTGAGAACTTTATAATTACGCTGAAACTGCAGTGGGTAAAGATTACTGATATCATCCGCCTTTCTCTCACTTCCTCGTCTTCCTCCGAGACCTTGTTTTCCTTTTCTCTTCCTTTTACTCTCCCTGTCAGATAGTGGATTGGCCCATCAGGGGCCTTCAGCCCTGGGCTTGGGAAAAAGCTGTGAGAGTCAGAGAGGCTTGAGAAACTCCTTCATCGCTACACTTTTCACTCAGGTTTGTGAGAGAAATGACATGCACTTCCTTTTATCTGAATGTCATGAAGTTTTCTGACTGGCACTTGTTCTAACTCTCTGTACGTGCTTCTTTCTTTGTTCCCTCCCATAATGGGAAAAAAGGAAGATATGCCTCTGCTTTTATTTTTGAACTGTATTTACCCAAAATATGAATATTCATAGGGTGTTATATGCTGTTTAATATCACGGTAACTTCGTCTCATGGGTGTACTCCCCTATGTTGAGATTTAATGTTCTCTCTGGTGCTGCATTCACACAAAGCATCTCCAATCAATATAGGTAGAGACAACTTAGCACACACATCCTGCCTTTAGTGCATTTTTAATTGTCTTTTGCTCAAATTCCCCCCTTCTTCTCTGTATGTTCAACTTTCCCAGAGGGCATTATGCCATTCCCAGGATCCTTTGCTTCAAGTTTTTAGGGGCTGCAATTAGCATGAAAAAAATAAGAGAGATGTGAAACTAGTTAAGTTTATGGATCAGGCCTCCTCTTCCTTTTACCTTTCCACACCGGCACAATTCAGTAAATCAAAACACCACCGTCTTCCTCGCAGAAATAACCGATCACTTGAAGCGATCACACCATGCACGTCATTGAGGGACTAATGATCACCGAACCGCTAGAGAATACAGTCCTGCATGCTTCCATCTGTGTTTCCCCTTGAGGTGTTTTTGTACAGGCGATGTACATCTCCAGTTATACTTCTTCAGAAGGGGGCATCCTGCAAGCATCCCGCTCCCCCGCCGAGCGTCCCCCTTCAGGCTATCTCCCGCCCACTCGCTCCCCCTTCATCCCTCCTCCCTCCCTGGGGCTCCAGTGAGACAGGACGCCAGCAGCTGTTCTCACAGCACCCTGGACCATTTCACACAACTGGCATCATGCCATCATTACATCTCATCAAAGTAACCCCTGCCTACCTCTACTCATGTCCGACTCTGGCCCCACTAGACCTGCTCTCTCACACATCTGTCACAGCTGCACACACACACACACACACACACACGTGTGTGCACATGCTGGCTGGGAAAAAAAAAAAAAGCTCTCTTGTGGGGAAAGAAGGATTCTGAATCACGGTTGTTTCAAAGGCTGATGTAGCACAGCAGTGAGCATAAATGCATTTAATCTCAGTAACCCATGCTGCCTCGGGGGTAGGGGTGATTCGAACGGTTCTTGGCATTAATCTCAATCAGCTCAGCCCGAAACTGCCTGGCACCGGCAGCCAGAGCATTTGGGGTTCCCGCTTGCTCTACACTGACTGAAAGAAGAGACCTCAAAGACCACCCGAACGTTTTATTTATAACCTGACAGATCTGACATACTGTAGAAAGTCAGCCGAGGTTAATGTTGGAGGATGTTTTGGGCTTCGTCCTGATTCTGCCTCACCTGTTAACTCCTGGTATGTTAACCACACCCTTATCCCACGGCTGATGCTCCACAATCCCTGTCAGTGTCGCTGAATTATGCCATGAAGACTGAATTATAATAAGGGTAATAAGTGCATGTAAACGTAGCCAACGTCAACTGAACTCAGACTCTCACAAACTCTCCGCTGCTCGTGCTCACACACCTTGTTTTCTCTTTCTGCCCCTCGAAACTGCCTCTCACTCACTCACTCACCCACATTAACTAGATTTCACTGGCGCTACCTAAATTGAATAAGCGACGCTGACATGCGATATGATGCTGAACAACATAAAATTATGATAGCTTGTGTATACGAGCGTGTTAGTGACTTTCACCCCGTCAGAATTGTCCATTTCAGAGGGGTTTTTGTGCCATAAAAACCATCACGCTGGCTGGAAATGAAAATGATATCCTGATATCCTAAATTAGATTATTCTATTTTCTGGCAGCCTGTACTCTACTCTATATCTACTGTCATCTAGAGCTGTGGGTGTGCCTTACCTCCTGTCTCAGTATGCCCAGCTTCTGAGTGTTTCTCCTCGGTTTCAACCCTGTTCGTGTGATGGTGAGTCGGGGGATGGAGGATGGTGTCTACTGTAATTGAATGGTGATGATGATCAATAACCGAATGATGTGTGGGCGCCTTTGGGACTGTGTGAGAGTGATGTGAATGTTCAGGGATTGTCTCCGAGGGCGTGAACTCCTCCGGTGTCAAGGAAACTCTGTGATCCTCTGATGGAGAGGATGCTGATGGAGGGAGAACCTCTGGTGTAGCTGGATGTGTGTCAGATTCTCCCACTGGAACCAGTTTAGTGCTGGTGGGTAGCACACTGTTTGTATGTGAGGTTGAGCCGGTTTCTGCTGGTGGAGCTCTGGTGTCTGTTGCATCAGTCGCAAGAGGACAGAGGATGTAAATGCAATGAGGAATGAGCAGGCTAAGACATTAGCATAAGAGATGCTGCCTCAGAGTGTTTATCCAAAAGAAAACCCTTCCTATCCTAGCCTTCCCTTTTTCTTTCTCCTAAAATATGCGCATAGACACACACAAGTGTGCGTGTCGTTCGTACACACAGAAGTGAGAACGCACAATGAAAGTGTGATTTCACACTGCTGAGACAGGCTAAACTCAAAAAGCTGTTCCACAACCCTTTCAGTGCTGGAGAGCTGTGTTTTGTCTGCAAAACACAGTGACTGTCAAAGGTGTGACTATTGTTAATATGGTCGAACAAATGAAATCACACACTGTTTGTCAAAGTGTATCCCTCTGTTTTACACTTCCAATGTTGTGTATTGATGTGCGCATATGTTTTTTTTTTTTTTTTTTCAATTTTGTCATTTCTAAATCTGAATGATAAAACACTGAAAAATTATGGAAATGTTCATCTCTCGCCCTCACAACAACAGTGAATTAATTACCGATCTATAAATATGGTACGATACAGTGGCACAATACACAGGGTTTATGCTTTCAGACATAATCTGAATACATTAAACAACTGGTGTGCCGATGTCCTGCCTAATCATCACACTATTTTCCTCTAATGTGACTCTAAAGTGGTTCGGTGGCCACAGTTTTATTCAACAGTTAGTTAATGAGAGAAAATAACATAATTGTCATGCGGGACATTCAGCCTTGTGGCTGCAGCGCTGATCTTTTGTGAGATTTTTAACACACCAGGCTCCGTTTTCTAGAATAACTCCATTTGCCGGTCAGATGGTAATTGATAATAAAGATTTGCAGTCAGTCACAACAGTTAACTATCAATCTATCTGATTTATTTTGGTCACTGATCCACAATTTGCCATATAAAACATATGATGAGAACAAAGTCATCAAAGCATCTCTCTAAAACACCAGCAAAATTATCTTTTTCTAATTTTATGTTTTTTGACTGGAAACATGTTATAAAACAAATTTTCACTGTCATTCTCCATTCAAATACTGCTGCAGCAATGTACGGCTATAAAGGTATAAAGTGGTATGAAAACTGAGGATTATCTTGCCATGTACACACATTTTTATTTAGTGAAATTTTGATGAAGCATTTCTGCAGTGAAAACACATTGATATTTTCAAGCCTATCAGGTTCATTATAACTGATAAATATATTACAGTATGCTGTTATACTGAATGTCTATAATACATGAAACTGCAATATTTTCTGAGATGGTTATTGCACTGTGAAAGTCTCATATCGTTGCAACTCTGCATCGGCATAACTGTGTATGAATTTTAACTGGGCAGTTGGGAAGCAGAGCTGGAAAAAGTGAAAAAAGCACACTGATGCGGGATCTGACGGGCGTTAATCTCAGGCTGGAAGGGGATTTGGGGTCCAGGGTTTTTTGTAAAGCTCTACATCATCGATAAAAGCAGGAGTTTACATAACTTTTAACCATCCGACTCATCTATCCTAGTATAATCACACTGCAATCATGACTAAATCATTTTATGCGCCAAAAGTCTCATACTACCTAGTTTGCAAGTGCCTACCTTCTCTTAGATGAAAGTGATGAAGGTTTAGAGAGCTGGAATGTGAGTTTCCGGCCCCAGAAAGTTTGGACTCTGCATGTGAAAGTTAATGATGCAAAAGAAAATCAAAACAAAACAAGGGAAAGGTCTCAGTGTCATTTTCATCCATGCAACGGCGCCATCACTCTCTCATGCAGCGCGTCTAATCTGATTCATTACGTAATCCTGTGACATGTGCCTATCTGTCTGTACAGACGGACTCACTAACTGTCCCATGACACACTCTCTGGCACACACACGCACATACACTTACACACTTGAGCGAGCGCACAGTGTCGGTTCATGTGCGGTCCCCGCTCCGACACATTTTCCAGGTCTCTTCCGTACAAATGCATTTGCATTTAATGAGATCATTTGTCACTGAGTATTAATGCAGCCTGAGAAATGATAACAATAATGCTTAATGCCACCTGTCAGTCTCAGCATCCTCATCAGCTATTACCAGAGTGCTAGACATTGATTTAGCTCCACACTAATGAAGACATTGTGATTCAGGGCTAGTTAACCAGTTTTGCCAGAATACCTAATGGCGATGCAGCAAGTGACAGCATTGGATGTCATTAATATGTCACATGATTTTCCAGACATGATCCAATTTCTCTCAGACCAAGGCCAAGTTCAGTCTTTAGAAAAAATGCAAGGATGGTGCACGAATAAGATGATGTAGTGTAATACATCACCGGCAACAAACTGTGTCTGTCTGTCTGCATGTGTGAGTCTGTGGCTGCATGTGTCTGCGCGGACCGTCTGTACTCGGGGGCACTTGTAAAGCCCTGCTGGGATCTGATGTTGAATGAAAAGATGGAGTAGGGTCACCTGAGGTCACGGCGACAGGGTTTTAGGATTTGGTTTCCCCCTGACCTCCCCTCCCCCTTCGGCGACCGCCCATCTGTCCCGCTGACCAATGGGATGCAGGCTCTGTGGATCAGAGTCTCCTGCCAATAGATCGCTAATCCTCATCTGAGCATGCTCAGTGACTTAACTGGGGCAGGGACACGACGAAGGGTACAACCACTATGACATGCTGTACAACCTGTAAGTCTGCTGTGATGTTTATGAAGGGCACGTTCGCTTCAGCAGTCAAAAACTTATCCTTGATCTTAATGTTAAAATCCAACAAAACATACCTAAAATGGGATTTTCATTTTTCAAAATCATGGAAAAAGTAATAATTATCGTAATATGATTATATAACCAACTTGTATGTTGATGAAACATTTTCTGTACACATATTGCTCTTACTAATATCCTAAAATAACACACAGGCTTTGAATGTATCTTTGAAAGCAGGCTGCGTCCAAGATAATTGAGATTACAGATTATGTTATTCCAGATAATAACTTGTAATGTGATCCAGTTATTAATGTCACAGGACCTTCAGCCACACGATACGATAAAACCTATGTGTGCGTGCGTGTAAACCTATGTGTGTGTGTGTGTGTGTGTGTGTGTGTATCTCTGTGTGCTCATACAAACAGTAGTGGCGGCCGCTCTGTGAGTATGGAACCTAAGACCTCAGATCCCCGAGAGGAAAAGGAGGGGATGAAGATGATTTATGGGTTTCACTGAACTGCACCATATGCCCGCCATAAATCTACGCATACACACGTGCACACGCAACACACCCCAGACACACACACACACACAGACAGAAACACACACACACACACGCACGCAGATAACAAGGGTTTGCTCGCATCAGGGTCAGGTTCAAGCCAAATACCCTTCTTAAAACCTGAGATAAAAAAAGACAGACAGCTCTACAATGGTAGGATCTTTCTTACTGCTGTCCCAGAAAGTGCAGCTGTGTAGTTATGCCTAAACTATAAATATACATACTATAAATATAATATAAATATATGTACTATATCTTAAATTGCATGAATTGATTTGGATTTATTTATTTATTTATGCATTCGCAATCGGAGGGCTTAGTTTGATAGCCTGACGTTACACAATTTTTAGTGGCTGATGCCGATTTTAAGGACAAAAAGATTCCAACATTGATATGTCAGCCTATTTACACACATCCCTCAAATTCGATTTATTTATTTTTACTTGTGGCAAAGATATGTAACAGAGGAATGATATTTTAGTTTACCTATAAACTTAATTATCTAGATAATAAACTTCACTGATTTAATTATCATAAATTACCCCAAGCATATGCAGCGTTCTCTGCATTGTAATTTAAAAAAGGAAAATTAATCAGACATTGTATATGCCGAGGCCAATATATTTTTGATAGGCCAATATCAGGTTCTTGGTTTGACCTAACGAGAAACAGCTCCTATCTGAAGAACAATTTAAATTATGGATTAAAGCTGCAATGAATGTTTGATTAATCCATCAGTGTATTGAAATTAATTAGCAACAATTGTAATCATCAAGTACTTCATCCTTTATGAATAAATGGCAAAGATTTGCTGCCTTCAGCCTATTAAAGAAGATTTTTCTTCTTTTTTTCTTCTTTGTTAATGCTGTCAAAACTAGGTTTCGTTTGTTGGTTGGTTGGTTTGTCTGACAGATTACACAAAAATTTACTGAACAGATTTCCGCAAAAGTTGAATGAAGGATGGGTCTCGGTCCAGAATAGACCCCATTAACTTTTGGTGTGGATCAAGGAGAAAGGGACACTAACTCTCTTCAACGCTGCGAGAGAGGGTGTTTTTCAACATTTTCGCCAACTTCTCACAGATTAATGGATCTTTATGAAAAAAAATCTGGTATGAATGAGTGACTCCAATTTGATGCTGATTCTATATCTGGTGAGCTAAAATTATGGTTGAGCAGTCTACAAATGTGTGTATTTGAGGGTTACTGGGTTTGATATTGGATTTGGCTGGATTGAATTTGAGGGGACTGTTGGGTGGAGGTATACGCTGTACTGACAGACATGTGAGAAAAATCATAATGACCAATTTTATGCATCCAACAGTTAACTGAAAAATGTATCTGAAGATTAATTTATGACAATAATCATTAGTGCAGCCATGTTATGGATGTAAAACCGAATTAAAATTATCCCATTATGTAACAATGTGATGCTCTGTGACGTTTGTGTCCTTCGCAGCGGGCTTTAAAAAACAGCTTACACAGGACTGTAACTCTGCTTATACAACGTTAAAGCTTCTGTCAGCCCCTTCTAAATCAAAACTAATCAGTGAATTCTTTGAGTTCCCTACTGATGTAAGCCAAACAACAAAAGTGCTGCGCTGTTCAACGAACGCTCTTAATGGATTTCCTTCAGACAAAAAGAAAAAAAAAAGTCTGACGACATCACAGCCGTGCCGAAATCCCAGCTCCTCCCTCGTCCTAAGTGCTTTTCTGGTGGAACATGAGAGGGCCGCTGCCGCTACCAAGACGGCAGGTTTAAATTTAGCATGCGGGCGTGTCAGGGTTTGAAGTCCACTTTACTGTACATCGAGGCGTCTGACAGAATCTGTTCAAATCCATCCCGGGTTGTTTAAAGCCAGTCAGTCAGAACAAATAAAGTCTGAATGTCCTTATGGTTTGACGTGTTCTCACTCAAGACGGGACAGCCCACGTCTGACATTAACGTCAGAGATACAGGCAGGGTGGGGGAAACAGCAAATGTACATCTGAAGACCTCCAGTAAGTCGCTGGATAAATTATGTATGATATATACACACAGACACAAACACAAACACATGGCTCGTCAGTTTCTATAAGCACATCCACAGACACACATTTACTTTGTCACTAGTCTCCACTCTACTACTGTATCGTCTGATCAGCTGTGGCCAGTGAGGGAAGACTGTTCAGATCCTTTACTTGAGTAATAGTGCCAACGATGTACTTTATGAATGCAGTAAAAGCCCTGCATTTAAAAGTTGTGGTATTGTTGTTAATTATTAGTATCAAAACTAAAAGTATTTATTACTTTCTTATCACCTGTAAGCAGCACTGAATTGTTAGCTGGTCAAGCTGGAGGTAATTTCACATCTTTATGATCACATTATCTTATGCCATCCAAACAAAACTTGGTTTTGGGTGTGATTTTATGTAAATAATAAGTTAATTGTCTGCCGGTCTTAGATTGATTATTTCAATCTGTTTATGATAGAAATCGACTTATTTAAATCAAGAGTAGAGCCAGAACAAGCTAAATGTTTGGGGTCTACGGCAATATTTATATCTTAATTGACAGACACTATTTTTTACAGTTTAACAATGAAATTACATCATTGCACTGAAAAGTTTAACTCAGACTTTAATAACAAGCATTTACCCCAAGCATTGGTATCTGCATTACTTCTAGTTCTGTTAAAAAATAAGTACAGGACAACATATATGGAAAGAAGGTTATATCTGTCGGGCTGTACTGAAAAGTTCAACAGTTTAGTTCTGTCTGTCAAATATAAGCTAGAGACACAGTTTGTTGGCTCTACTGAACACAAAAACTGGAAACTGGCTCTGTTCACTGGGAAAAATACAGAAACTCTCCCTAGTAGCACCTCTAAAGCTCACTAAGTATAAAACCATCCATTTGCCATGCTGCAGGGGCATCTGTTCTGTACTATGTCTTGGCTTTGGGTATTTGCAGCAAATTGTAATTTTTTTTACTTAAATTTTTTGCACAGATTAAACAAATGAGCTGTATGGTGCTGATTGATGAACTTTAGAGGTGCTAGCAGAGGAGTTTAAGACATTTTCTGGAAATAAACGTGAGAATCTTGACGGAATGTCACAATAATTTGTAAAATTCATGGTATCAGTTGACTTCTATCGTTATAATGCCACTGCTGTGCAAGACGTTTTTTGCTTGTCTTAATAAAAAGATGGATATTTCTGCAGTGTTTGCAGTATGTAAAATATTTATCTACAGAGTAACCACAGCTGTCAGATGAATGTAGTGGAGTTGAGTACAAAGATCTAAAGATAATCCCGTGTTGACTAAATCTATGCAGTCTCTACCTCTACGGCTAATCTACTTTTCCACACCTTCCGCAGCGGCTCCAAAGGACGACTCATGGGAAACAGCTGGGGGCCGCTCAGCTTTAAAGATGGTTGAGGCGCCCTCGGGTCCACCCACACCTTCGGGCTCACCCTGTGGTTCACCTTCAGCTTCAACTTGAGCTTCACCCGCTGTGTCCTCCTCAGGAGTCACAGATGAAGCTGATGTTGTAGCTATTCAGCAACACAGGTGAGAATCTTAAATTAAAATCTGTGGGCGCTTGAGACCGAACCAGCGAACTCATTATCAGCCCATTAGCAGGCACCATTCCTTTCTTTGCTAAACATTTCATCATTATTTTTTTCACATAACCAAACAATTGTATGTAATTGTGAGAGGAGACTTCTGCAGTGCAGTCCAATTGCTCAGTCTATCCATGCATCAGCCTTTTACTGTCCGGCCATGTGGAGAAAAGCCCAGTGCTGTCAGGGTTGATGTTGCCACTTTGCCGATCGTTTCTGTCTAACAGCTCGGAGGCTGAGAGCCTCTCCACAGAGAGAATCCCTAATCAAATTCCCTTTTATTCCTGCCTCCCCGAGCTCCTCACCCAGAATCACACTGCATTACAACACACTAACATATGCCAACATCCTTCCACCCATTCCTCCCTTTTTCCATCTCTCCCTCTCTCTTTAAGCTCCCGTTGGAGCTCCATCCACCACCCATCCTCACCCAGCCCTCGCTCATCCTTCCTTTTTTTCTCTTCCATCCATCAACAGCACTGTCTTTAGTCTAAATAAGAAAAAGCAGAGCTGTGGAAGAATTCCTCCTGTGCAGGTTAGTGTGATGTGCTGTGATGAAAGGACACGGCGACAGAGAGGCCTATTAATAATGAAGCACACAGGGCCCAGGCTGCCGCACCGAGAGAGGAGACGCAGGAAAAGAGAAACGACTGACTAGAGAGCCAGCTGAACATCACAGGAGAGAGGGAGATGGTTTAGGAGACATACAGAAGGAGACGGTATGGGGTTAAAACTTAAATCTCCAAACAATGCAGACAAAAAAGGACGGCACAGGAAGAGAGAGTGGAATAGTCGTGCTTTGCTTTGCATTATTACTTACTAGAACCGGAGGGTGAACCAGCAATTGTACCTGAAAGAGAATAAGAAGGGGAAAGAGGAGATGAGAACTTGTTTATTTATGCAGTCAATTTGCCTAAAGACTTGACTCTGCCTCGTTCATCAGACTCAGGTGGCAGAGAGAACTTAAGAGCGACTCTGCTAAATAAGTGCTTGTTGTAGACCACCGCTCAAAGTCCTGGAGTAATTACTGGGACGGCGCTGCCTAATTTAACCTGTTACTCCTCCGTCCTCATCATATATGTATGTTTTAAAGGAGCGCTACCACTTTGCTATGCTTGAATTCCAACTTTTTGCTTTTCTTGCACATTTTTCCGGAATTGTATTTATAGTTAGCCTAGCTCGGCATGCATAATGCAATCTGTAGAGACCAAACTGTTTCGTGAGCCAGGGCCATTTTGTGTGTAGCATTTCAACTGAGCAAGTTGCAAACATTTTAATTTTTAAATTCCACTAATGGGATTCAGGAGCTTGAAAGAGTGGTAATGTGCTCTGAAGGTGTGTGTCAGTACCATTAGAAGTGGGCTGGAAACAATGACATGATAAAAAAAAAAAGGGCTGACAATAGAGTCACTCTCTGCAACGTGTGTGTGCAGGTACAGGTGTGTGTGAGTGTGTCTGTGTGTGTGTGTGTGTGTCCCTCTCCGGCTGTGCAGTGAGTGTGTTGGTTTGAAAGGAGAGAACCGGGGAGGGGCTGCCCTAGATTATTATTTTATCATAGCTAGCTACTGTAGCTGGCTACATTCTCCAAGAGGATTTCCCCCCACGCACACTCCCACGTTGTCACACGGCTCTGATCTGCTCTCTGCACTGAGGTGACGACAACTCAGAGAACTCGGCAGCACTCCTCCCTTCTTTTCAACTTGCTTCCCTTGATTCTGCTTTTCTATCAAGACCCGCAGACTGAAGAGAAAACTTTCATCAAGAAAGATACGAGATTGTAATTTTAAAAAGGTCCTCTCTAGGTAACAATTCGTACAAGTTTGCATATTTTATTCACTTTTTTAGTGGCCGTATGTAAGCAGATCGTAATGTGAAGTGAAAAATGAGGCCTTTCCCCGTCTCTCTCTCGTTTGTGGATTTCTTCGTGAAGGACTCAGGTCAGATTTTTACGCAGCAGTAGTTGCCCTGACAACATGTAATATTAAAAGTATCAACCATCCCTCAGTTCCCCTCAACATTATCAAGCATTTTAGCATCTTTCAGCTCAGTGTTTTGATTTTACAGGCTGGACACTTTGCTGTTTTGGTTTCTATTTCCACCACCCTCATTAACTCATAGCAGTGAAAAAGCTCTGATAAACCTGCCGTACACTACCTGCTGGTTGGAGACTGAACATAGTCAAGAGTTTAGCAGCTTAACAGCCAGATATTTCTATCAGAAGAGAGTCAAGATCAAGACATAGTATATGTGGGGTTAGTAGTTTCTTTGCGTTAAGCTAAGCTAAATGGTTGCTTGCATTAGCTTCTCATCTCCCGCACAAACGTGAGAGTGATATCTGCCTGCTTATCTAAGTCTTGGAAAGAAAAGCAGATGGAAGTGGAACTCTCCTTTTCAATGCAGAATGAATCATCCTAAATCTGCAGCAGTGTCAAGACAGTGAGGCCTCTCCTGGGACACATCTCCTTTTGCAGTTTTAACTTGATTAATTAATAGTCCAGTACCCACGCGTGATACAGTAAAGCAAGCGGACAGACATCGATAGCTCAGGCATATGAAAGGAGTCAGCAGCATTGTTTCTAACTGTGTTGCAGATTGATGAGTAAGATCAACACAACAGGAACAGATAAACATGTTGTGGGCACGTACAGGTGTTGGGGCTTCCATTGGGCGTTGGCAGGTAGGAACCAGCCTTCCAGGACTTGGCTTTGAAGCCCTTCCTGCAGCGCTGGCAGTCCTGGCCCGTCGTGTTGTGTTCACACTGGCACTGGAGGTTCCCGTCCTGCAGCAGGCACTGGGAGGCATGGAGGTTACACTTACACCTTAAACAAAAGGAGAAAAAAACAGATGGCAGAGGTGAGATGAGATGTGAAAGTCGCAATCTCACTCCGGTTGTAAAAGCCATAAATAATGAGGAACAAGAGAAGAGTGCAAGTGCTCATGATCTTTAGCGTCTGATGCAGAGGCAGAACATGAATCTCTTGGAGGTGAATTGCATCAAAGTAATGTATGTTAAACTAGATGAAACAAAATTAAGACGGCGGTATTAAAGTCTTACAAAGAACGTCATTTGTTCTTTACTGAGCAGATACTATAAATTACACTGTATACCTGACACAGAGAGCGAGAGAGAGAAAAATCATATATGAATGGGTGTATGTGTTCGTTTACACTGTATGTGTGGTGTATGTAGAGAGCAGAAATAAGAGTTAAAACACAAATATGTATGCGATGCGCTCAAGATTAATGAGCTGAGATGACGTTCATATAAAGAAAATTATCACAGCTTGTCAGGTTTACAATGTTGAGTGAATTTTATTTGGTCTCCATTTCAGTCCTCTCTCATAAATCACTGGCAAAGCTACAGCCCCCATTTCTATTTTGATGTTTGCTAGTGCCATTTGTACAGTTGCCAATCCATCTGATTCTCATCTCATTTAATTTACAACCTACACCACTACTGAGTGAAGTGCTCAAAATGAATCAAACTATTTTCACGAAATGTTAAAGATTGACTGCTGAAACTATCAATGGATTCTTAAAGTAGTCAAATAAGTGTATTTTCTACTATTGTGTGGGATCATGGGAGTTTTCTTCATGGTTGAAGAACCACTATCCATCCATCCATCCATCCATCCATCCATTTTCATCCGCTTATCCGGGGCCGGGTCGCGGGGGCAGCTGCCTGAGCAGGGACACCCAGACTTCCCTCTCCCCGGATACTGCCTCCAGCTCTTCCGGGAGGACCCCAAGGCGTTCCCAGGCCAGCTGGGCGACATAGTCACACCAGCGTGTCCTGGGTCTTCCTCGGGGTCTCCTCCCGGAGGGACA
This sequence comes from Sparus aurata, assembly GCF_900880675.1. Taxonomy (NCBI): domain Eukaryota; kingdom Metazoa; phylum Chordata; class Actinopteri; order Spariformes; family Sparidae; genus Sparus; species Sparus aurata. The sequence continues at coordinate 19,973,114 of NC_044198.1, forward strand.
TGCCAGGAACACCTCCCGAGGGAGGCGTCCCGGGGGCATCCGAAACAGATGCCCGAGCCACCTCAGCTGGCTCCTCTCGATGTGGAGGAGCAGCGGCTCTACTCTGAGCTCCTCCCGGGTGACAGAGCTCTTCACCCTATCTCTAAGGGAGCGCCCTGCCACCCTGCGGAGGAAACTCATTTCGGCCGCTTGTATCTGGGATCTTATTCTTTCGGTCATGACCCAAAGTTCATGGCCATAGTTGAGGGTCGGAACGTAGATTGACTGGTAAATCGAGAGCTTCGCCTTTCGGCTCAGCTCTCTCTTCACCACGACGGACCGATACAAAGACCGCATTACTGCGGCCGCTGCACCGATCCGTCTGTCAATCTCACGCTCCATCCTTCCCTCACTCGTGAACAAGACCCCAAGATACTTAAACTCCTCCACTTGAGGCAGGAACTCTCCTCCCACCTGGAGGGAGCAGGCCACCTTTTTCCGGTCGAGAACCATGGCCTCGGATTTGGTGGTCCCCCTTTTTAAATAGGGGGACCACCACCCCGGTCTGCCAGTCCAGAGGCACTGTCCCCGACTGCCACGCGATGCTGCAGAGACGTGTCAGCCAAGACAGCCCCACAACATCCATAGACTTGAGGTACTCAGGGCGGATCTCATCCACCCCCGGTGCTTTGCCACTGAGGAGCTTACGGACTACCTCAGTGACTTCGGCTTGGGTGATGGATGGGTCAACCTCTGAGTCCCCAGCCTCTGCTTCCTCTATGGAAGGCGTGTCAGCGGGATTGAGGAGATCCTCGAAGTATTCCTTCCACCGCCCGACGATGTCCCCAGTCGAGGTCAACAGCTCCCCACCTCCACTGTAAACAGTGTTGGTGGAGGACTGCTTCCCCCTCCTGAGGCGCCGGATGGTTTGCCAGAATTTCTTCGAGGCCGACCGGTAGTCCTCCTCCATGGCCTCCCCGAACTCTTCCCAGACCCGAGTTTTTGCTTCCGAGACTGCCCGTGCTGCCGCACGCTTGGCCTGCCGGTACCCGTCAGCTGCCTCAGGAGTCCCCCGGGCCAGCCAGGCCCGGTAGGACTCCTTCTTCAGCTTGACAGCAACCCTTACTTCCGGGGTCCACCACCGGGTTCGGGGATTGCCGCCGCGACAGGCACCGGAGACCTTACGGCCACAGCTCCGGACAGCCGCGTCAACAATGGAGGTGGAGAACATGGTCCATTCGGACTCAATGTCCCCAGCCTCCCTCGGGATCTGGTCAAAGCTCTCCCGGAGGTGGGAGTTAAAGATCTCCCTGGCAGAGGGTTCTGCCAGACGTTCCCAGCAGACCCTCACGATACGTTTGGGTCTGCCAGGTCTGTCCAGCTTCCTCCCCCGCCAGCGGATCCAACTCACCACCAGGTGGTGATCAGTTGACAGCTCAGCCCCTCTCTTCACCCGAGTGTCCAAGACATACGGCCGGAGGTCAGATGACACGACCACAAAGTCGATCATTGATCTCCGGCCTAGGGTGTCCTGGTGCCACGTGCACATATGGCCAATGAAAAAGCTTTCTGACGTTTCCCAGTCAGAAGCATCATGGACCAGGCAATGTATCAAAGGTTTATTCCTTTTACCTTCAGTCACGTTTCCTGACTTTCTTCCTGACCAAGCATATTAATTGGCAGCTATTTAGATTTTCAAACACGAATCACCAAAAATTCACAAGATCCAGCTTCTCCAATGTGAGGACTCATTGCTTTTCCTCCATCAAACATGATGGTGTGCTGAATATCTTTTTGGATTTGGACTGTTGGTCAGTAAAAACAAGAAATCTGAAGATGTCACCTTGAGCTCTGACAACTTATATTGGGCACTATCAGAAGATAAATGGCATTTCTAAATAATCCTGAAGAATAGAAAAAAGGACAGCAGGACGTAAAGAAGGGGAAAAAAATGATTACACTCTCCAAAAATTTGAATGCTCCTCCATTTCCAAGCATATTGTTGTTTACAATTATTGCCTGTGAAATTCAAGTGTCTGAGTATGCATGTGTGTGTGTGTGTGTGTGTATGAAAGCTGCATAGACGTTTGTGTGCATACGCATTCGACCTCAGCAGAGGGCAGGGCCCAGGTGGGCTAATCCAGAGGTTGAAGTTCTGCTGGGAAGGAAATGAGGATCTTAAGGACACTCCGCAGCGACGACTTCAAATTACAGCCTTTTCCAGATGAGCGACTGGACTCCAATCCAGTTTGTTCCACTGGAGTGAACAGCTATCCGTATGCATCAAATATTCAAAGAATGGCCCCTGTATTCTGGCAAGATGACTACTTCAATCTTCCTTCCTCACACTAATCTGCACTTTCTCATCAGTTTTGTTGTGTTTGTTATTTTTTTTTCCCCGGTTTAAGCTGTCGACCCTTTCAACCCCAACCGTAGCTCCACATTACTTTACACCCAGAATAACGATGACTGAAATTTTAAAAGCATGCGGGAAGCTTCACAGGCAAAAAAAAACGGAGACACTCGATCATGTTGAGCTGTGTCTCATATCACATTGTTGCTTTTCAGTCCTATAAATTACCCACGTTTCTCTCTGATCACCTGGACGAGCTGACAGGACGTGCCAGCAAGAATCCATCCTCCGACAAGGCCTTGTATCCTGCATGCTTTCTGAAGGACGCGAGCTGTCCACTTAGCGGGGAGGGAAATTGAACATCTCTTTTTCATGGAGGAAATAGAGAGAGAGTGAGCGCGTGTGAAACGGAGACAGGTGTGTGTGTGTGTGTGTGTGTGTGTGTGTGTGGTTCCGCTTCTCCGTGTGATCGTGATGCATTTGTCTGAGCGCGGTGATGACAGACAACAGATCAGAGAAGCTGAGGCACGGTGACTAATGCCTGCGTTGAGTGACTGACAGCGCCGAACGTATCACTGCTTCTCATCTCCCGCATCTTCGGTGATAAATCTCATCTGTCCCATCTTAAAAAAAAAGAAAGTGAAAGCGCCGCTGAGTGCAGGATCTAAAAAGTTGTAGTTTAAAAATCAATACCTAGGAACAGAGTGATTTTCGACGGCATGCCGCGGTGCAGGTTGTTTCTCGCAGGCCTAATAGCTCAGTGCGCGGGAGGAAATGGCCTCCCTCTGGTCAATTATCTGGACAGTTGACACAGCCCGAGGTTAAAGCCAGAATGAGTAGATGAGTGTCATGATCCATTGATGAAATATCATTGGCTTCTTAATATTAACTAAACCCTTTGATACTGTAAATGTAATTCTTGTAAGTCTTGCAGGTTGAAACTTTGAAGACCTCCATCCCCTTGACCTGCTTTCCCGACTTCTGCCACACAGCAGCACAGACCGAGAGTACTTCCAGCCTTGCACTCCTTCCGCACGAATGATGTGACACTCCGACTTCTCGAGTGCCGTGTCCCTTTAGCTATCGCTCTTTCGGATGACAGCTTGCACTGGGAATTCTCTCGATCCCTTTCTTCGGTCCCTCCACACACAAATAATACATGGGGCACAATCATATGTTAATGTGCAAGATGTCTGCCTTCACTGCAAAGTCATCAAAGTGGGAGTAGCTGCTCCGAGCTGAAGGAAGTTAAGACGGGACAGCTGGATCCATCACAACCCTGTCTATTTACTTGGAGAGAGAGAGAGAGAGAAACTGGAGTGGCAAAATGAGAGTAGGTGAGTGGAGGAAAAGACAAACAAGGGCAAGAGGAAGCCGGGACGAGTAGGGAGAGTCGAGGAACAGAAGGAAATAAGTGATTCAAATGTATTCCAGTCTGCATTAGAAACCACACACGCAAGGTGGTGTTTTAATTAGCCGGTGTAATTATGGGTCGATACTTCTGTTTATCAGTCTGTTGGAGACTGTCTTCCAAAGAAAAACGAGAGCATCCGTTGTTCCAGCAAATGTTTACATTAAGGCGACGAAAGCCCTCCAGGAGCCATAGGAGTTCCGACCAGTGTCCATTGGGAGCAAAGGAAGAAGTCTGGGGAAGTTATTATACACAGAGGAAGGAGTTTGGAGTTGGATAGATGGTGTTAACAAAACACTGTTGTTGTTTCCAGACAGTCAACTTTTAAAAAAGGACATGACTGCAGTTATTTAACCCAAAGTAAGATCTTTTCCCAACCTTCCCAAGTTGTTTTTGTGCCTAAACCTTTACCCCCCAAAAAATTTAAAAATGCCAATGAAAACACCTGTCCCTCTCGAGGGAATGGACGAACAATATAATTTGTTGTTTACAACTTGTTGGACATAATTTAGACTTCTGACACATCGAAGAAAACCATGCCTTTCGCAGCGTTAAACTCTTGATTGAAAGGATAACTTCTCCCATGTGCATATTTTTCTGTTTCTTTGTCATTTGGCAGATCCAGTGATGGCCCTGGGGCCTCATTTATTACGTATTTCCATGAAAAACACCAGCACTGTGAAATCAGATCATGCCTTTTTGTGCCAGAACGTTTACACTGTCTGATACAGGATCCAGATGTTAGTTCAAGGTTGCCTTGAGCAGCATAAAATCCAGACATACTCATACGATTTTTTTCTTCCATATCGCTGAGTATGTGCATCCATTATTTCTTGATGAATCGTTCCTGATCAACACATTATTTTTTCATCATAACACAGTTTTTAGTTAATGATTTAATGTTGGGGGAGGGATTTATTATCTCCACATCTGTATGCATGTGGTATTTATCTGATCGATGCTGTAACTGCCAGCCTCACTGTGTCTTGTGTTTCTCTGTCCAGCCTCCATGGCCGTCTGTCTCTGTGAAGTCATGTCGACTCTGTGTGTTTAATGATACGAGGGCTGCCTGTTTTAGACAGCAGAGACGCGGCAATTAGGGGAATAAATAATAAGAAAGATAAACAAACATCAAGGGGGAGTCATGCGGTGGCGGAGCCTGAGAAAGCAGCTGGAAGCAGCAGTTAATGGGGCTTTATCTGTCTCTTTACTGTAGTCGACGCCTAGTCCTCTATTCCTCTCCGGGGACACAGCTATCACTGCCTCTCTTTTATTTTCTGTTTTGCTCTCTCCTCCCACTGTATTTTTAACTTTTTGCTCCCGGATTCCACCCACTGTAACCGTTCCAGACCTCCAGTCTTTTCCTTCTCGCTCTTCCTCTCTGATCCCCCATTTTATCCTTCATCTCATTCTGTGTTTCTTCACCCCTTTGTCTGTCCACGCAGCCTTACCCCTTTTTAGCTCCTTTGCTACTGCCCGTTGCACCAGTGCTCACTGAGGAGTGCGTTGGGTAAATTGGGTTGTGGACATGTGTTTGAGAGGAGTGGGTGGAGGGGAAAACAGGGGGGGTCGGGAGGATGCGTTGGGGGGGCCTGAGCAGTCAGTACAGCAGGGAGTAGGGCAGTTGTGTCAAAGCCCTGACAGTCCGCCTGCCTCTCCCGACTACAGTGCCGAGACTCAGGAGGAGGAGCAGGAGGAGGGTACGCATTGACGTGCTCTAACCTGTGATGACAAACCGCATCGATGCAGCTCTGACCCAGCAGGAGATCTCCCTTCTCCTCCGTTCTGTGTTCGATCAGCCGTCACTGAGAAGGCCCGCTCGCTACTCAAAGAAACTTCCTCCCCTGATACCACAAAACACACAGCGGGCTACACAACCTGCTGGAGTAATAGTGGAGTGAGAGACTAATGGGCAATGAGTGTCAGTGCTTTTGTCAGAGAGAGGAAGACTTAACACCCAAACCAGGGCTGATTGATGACATGGAGGTCCACACACAGGGGGATGAATAAAACAGCAGGGAAATGGACAGGAAATTACACTATAACGCAATAAAAATACATTAGCACCACCTTTGTAAAGTGCATAATAAAAAAAGTTTTCAGGTTGCACACTGTGGTGGACACTTTTCTTCTTCAAGTTCATTCTCAGGCCCAAGGATTAAAGTCCCCCTCTTCCTAAAAATGTGTTTTTCTTATTTGTGACCTTCTCTGTGCTCACTTCATGCAGCAATAGACCCTTTTCAAGGCAGAAGTTTTGACTGGTCAAAGCAGGAGAGGCACAGGTGTGACCAATAAGGTTAACAACAAAGTGTCCCAGTAAGCCAAATCAGTGAGAGAGCCCTGGAACTAGCTCACCTAAATGGAATGCAGCCATTGTTAACTGAATTGGTCACACCTGTGCTTTTGCAGCTTTTCCTGTTAAGACTCCCAACATGGAAAAGTGCAATCGATGTCCAATCAAGTGGGAAATCCGAGTCGGAAACTTGGACAAGGTCCATCTAGAGTTTGCATCCACTAGTGCTGTCAAAACAATCATATTGATGCGGAATTTTTGATACATCAGTTCCAGCTGCACTTTCCCACTCTCTTCTTTCCGACAGTGAGTTGGCTTGATAGAAGAGATTGCAACATCGATTTTAAATGGAACTACACGGTGAACCAAGAGATGGCGTTTGTTCAGTCCGATGAGAATTGCTCACCAAAAAAGTTCATGAGATTCTGGGTTTATTCCTGGTTATGCAGCCCGCTGAATATACTCACTAGAGTTTCTGCCAGCCCCGCCCTTATATTGACTATAAGTTGTGATTTTTAAATTGCTTTTCTCAGCTCAAATTCAAATTCCTAGTAGAAAGAGTGATAATTCAGCTTGTTTGCAGTTTTAGTGTCCTGTCAACAGTTTGTGGATTGCCATGGAACTTTTTTCTGCAGCACCACAGGTGGCCACTGGGCAAAACTGGAAGCAAGACAGAGCAGCTGCACCATTTCCACATCTATTAGACCAGTGGTGTCAAACTGATCCAGTAAAGGGCCGTGTGGCTGCAGGTTTTCATTCCAACCAAGCAAGAACACACCTGATTTGGATCAGGTGTGTTCTTGCTTGGTTGGAATGAAACACACCTGATTTGGATCAGGTGTGTTCTTGCTTGGTTGGAATGAAAACCTGCAGCCACACGGCCCTTTACTGGATCAGTTTGACACCACTGTATTAGACATTCATGGTTTGAGATTATGCGATATTAGCCTACGCCACTCGACTCTTTTTTAAGTGTGTCACAGTGTTAAATCAGCTGCTGCAGGCATCAGTGTTTTCTCAAGCAGATGCACTGGGATGAAGTTGGACTTTGAGTCTGGAACCGTCAACTTTCTGACTTGACTTCAATGGATTGGACAACTAGTTTGAAAGCCAATGATGATCCATTGTGCAGCTTGCAGCAGTGTGGTGTGGAACCTTGAAACCTTCAGTGCTCCGAGTAGATTTTTCAGTGAAGCAAGAGATTTGTCATGTTTTTTCATTTGTGCACATTCATAGATTCTGGATTTTTCAGAGACAGGGACATGGAGTAGATGTAATTTTATCCAGGCAATTGGGCCTTTAGTGGATTAACCATATAAGATATGAAATATGAGTGAAAGTAGAGTGTTTTTTATGTGTTGAGGTCATATTTAAGTGTGTCCATAAATTGAAGCCTGATTTGTGGAAGGCAGACAGGACGAGCCCTCCAACACAGCGTATCCCGAGCGAAGCGGGCAGCGACCAAGCGAGGAGTGGGAGTAGCGTGAAGCCGGGATCATTGATCAGCGGCACGCCTTATTGGCTTCTTCTGAAGTCTTTATCACTTCGTCCCCTCCCACTTCCTCCCCCGCCTCGCCTCGTAAATTCCGAGCAGCTAATTGGACATGACTGCGTTTATGTTCCAGCTTCATAAATTTCTTTCTCTGAAGGGAGGGGATCGATTTTTTCTCGAGTGCAGCCTCCCGTAGCAGGGGAGTCTCTTCAAACGTTCTCTCTGCTCTCCACCATCCATCCTTTCTCTCATGTGTGTGCTCTCTCCCCCCAGACGAAACAGGTAATCTATAACTGACCTCCCCCTGCGATCATGTGCTGAGCACGAATCACACCGTGCCTCTTTTCATAACCATAACAGTTCCTCCACACGTTTCCATCAACCCTTCTCACGCTCCTCTCGTTAATAACACGACTGGCGACACTTTTTAAACAAATCATTCCACCAGAGCTCATTACATGTCATTTTCTAAATACAGCTGTTGACAGCAGAGACCACAAAGGTTTTAGAGACATTTCCCGTCTCTGTCCTCTCATCCTGTCTTTCCTTCCTCCTCCTCCTCCATCTCTTTCTACGCACTCTAGCGATTAGTTGACTAGTTGATTTAACAGTCATTGTTATTTGTTATTTTGTGAGTGGCTAATGGTAAGTGGTAAGATAATGTGCAGTGCTCAATGCACAACACAGCTATTAAAATCCAATTTGTTTGTCAAAAATGTGATTTACGGGCTTAAATGACTCCTGTATGCTACATTTTTCTCAAGGTCAACCATAGATTAAATTATGCTCAATTCTGACTGTTTTCTCTGTGTTTTCTTACTTGAGACTAGTCAACTAATCTAAGCCTTTAACTCTCATTTAAAAGTTATTGAAATTAGTCACCCTATGTCAGCTGGGATCAGCTCTAGCACACCCCGCAGCCACCTAAAGGATAATGGATGGATTGATGGCCCAAAAGCCATCAAAGAGAGAAAACGGTTTCTACAACAGCATCTAACAGAGCTGAAGACACCAGGAGCTCAGGGTCAACCATTTCATAAACACTCTTCCGAACATACTGTACTGTACATGCGCTCGTCATACGTTCGGTGTTGAGAGGTCACTTTGTGCATTGTGGCGTAAAAAAAGATGAGTGAAAAGTCCAACAAACAGACATCTTAAATTATTCACAGCGCGAGAATGACCTTGATTGTCTTTGAAATCCACACCCTGTGTGTGTCTGTACTCTGTGTGTGTGGAGGTGTGTACTATGCAGTGTAAGTGGATGTGTGACCTCCCCGGTGTGTATGTGGGATGATTCATTATATTAGCACAGTTTGCTCTGTATGAGTTTGACAGTGTTTCTTTTTTAGTTTGTGATTTTTGCACGGGATAGACGGATGGACGAGAGAGAGTGAGATAGAGAGAGAGAGAGATTGTGTGTGACTAAAGCGTATGAGTAAATTATTTACACAGGATACAGTAAATGGCTATTGCGTGCATGCCCGTCCGGCGCTCCAGACCTGAGAGCCTCTTTCTGATTGGTCGGTTCTAGTCGTGTAAAAAAGCAGCAGGCAGAGCCAGGCCCACTTTGAGCTACCTGCTCCGTAAAGTATGCGCTATATGCACAGGACCAAATAACTAAATAATGGAGCCTGGGCACATCCTGTTCTCCAGCCCAGACCTCAGAGGACCGGTCTCAGGAGCACAGCAGAGACTGTGTGTGTGTGTGTGTGTGTGTGTGTGTGTGTGTGTGTGTGTGTGTGTGTGTGAGAGAGAGAGAGAAAGAGAGAACAAGAGAGAGAGAGAGATAGCTATATTAGAACAGTTCAGGTGTGGGTTACACGCCAGCTGTGTAACAGTGTACTGTTTTTGCTGGCTTTTCAAACTGCAGGGGTAATTAATGTGCAGCTTTCAAAGGATTTTGTCACCCTGGCTGTTTCCAGTGATACTTTGTTTATGAGGATAAGACACAGTTTGTAAATAACTTCCTTGCTCATTTAAGCACTGGGTTTCACCCCTTGTTGAAAGAAATAACTCAGTGAAAGGGTTTCCTGAGATTAAGGTACTGCATATTACATGAGCTGAAAGGAAGTAGTGTATGTTGATTCATGTCTTGAAAGTGGCTTTCTGTACACATTATCGAAGTCATACGTTGCCAGATTGTGACTAAGTACAGGTGATTCCAACCTGTGAGGACATCACAGAAATGTCCACAGTGGCTAAAGACACTTGGAGCGTACAGTATCTGGGCATGCATGGACAATTCTTTGCTTTGTTTTGGGCCTGTGAGTAACTTTCTGTAGTATCTTACATTATGCATTGTATTTGCATGGAAAGCATTACCCTAACCCTAACCCCAAAAATGATTTCATTCTTTCTTGTTGCAAAATAAGAATTTATGCATAGCAACAGCAAAATCAGCAATTTTACCAACTTTTCTCTGCTTGGCTCTACATGATCCCAATGACGTTTTATTGCCCTATAAATAACATATGCTGAATATTACCACCTAACAATAGATGCAATCTGGAAAGTCACTGACCACTGTGATGCGTGACCCTTATTAATTCATCCACACAAGACATATTTTACTGGCATTTGGCACTTGGCGGGTGGTAATTTAAGACTCCGCACGCCAGCATTGTAATATTCATGCAGCGTGATGCAGCATGAATGTTGCAGAATGGGCTGACACGCTTCTTCACTGACGCAAGCCCTGTCACTGCGTCTTGAGGCTCCCTCCACTGAAAGAGAGTCCGGCCCTCGCTCCATCTACAGCCCTGATCGTCCCGAGATCACTGTTTAACTGTGTTGGATATTAGAGTGTAATCTCCCTGCAGAGTCCTTACTGCTGCTGAACGTGTTTTAATGAACACTACCAGCGAAGAGTAACACCTGGGGAGAGAGGAAATTGGGCGTGAGTTGGAGGGCAGGACGTTATTATACATCCTCCTCTTATTTAAGATATGAAACGAGGAAGGAGAAGCAAAGGGAGTCGGGAGGCGATGGGAGGAATGAAAAAGTGATGAGGAGACAGAAACTCTGGGACGACATGGGGGTTTGGTGGGAGGTTCTTCCTGTTGTGCAGTCCCCCACAGAGTCTTCAGACCCCCAGGGGTGTTGTGGATCGTTGTTGGATCTTTCTGTGTGTGCACATCAAAATGAAAAAACTTTGGAGAACAGAGTACCATTCTCTCTGAGACGGTGCGCCCGCCGAACAAACTCTTGAACCTCTAATTTGCGATCGCGTGTTATTATAAATCGGCCTGCATTTGAAAACCAGCACCTGCGGGCCTCCGCCCTTCCTCACCCTTGTGCCCAATTTTTTTTTTGCAACATTAATTAACCAACTTTCCCAGATTTACTTAGCTGCTCGTCCCCCCGTTTAGAGAACTAATTTGCAGAAAGTCTCAGAAAACTCACAGAAACGTACACACACGTACAGACGTAGAAAACAAACATACAACCGTTCCTGTACAGCCGTGTGTGTATTAGTGTTTAATTCCGGTGAGACTGTGGTGGGAAGGATGCCTGGGGAAGAGAAGCTGAGCTGGGATCAGCCAGAGGACAGGGGTTAATATAATTATCCCGCTAAAACCTTCAGACTGAAAGAACATCATTAGTCATAGAGAGAAAGAGAGATGCCCGAGGAGACGAGGTGAGGAGAGGGGAACAGAGAAAGGAGAAGGGGGAAGGAGGGAAGGAGAGCTTCAAAACACAACAGTGCACTTAGCAAGACAATTAGTACAAGGACTAAAACTTGGGGGTCTTTGTGAAAAAAGTAAAAAAAAAAAAAATACAGAGGACATAGTTGATCAGCCCTCTGAATTTATTCAGTAATTATGATATTTTTCGCTTAATAATCTCTATAAATTAATTGCATCTGGTGAAAGATTCATATCTGATGATGCTGTTCTGTAGCTGAGGCCCAGCACTATTTTGCAACTAATGAAATGACCTCTGGTTGCAGCTTTATTATGACACTGTAGTTACTGAACTTATTGGGAACCCTGAACGTTGTTAGCAAATGAAGCACAAGTCTTCAAATGTTTTCCTTTAAGGGGCTTTTAGGACTTACAGAAATACAGCAGTGGTCTCTGATCGATCACGCCTCACTTTCTTGTTCCACTGATGAGGATGATGAGAAAACAGTGTGCAGCTTTGTACCAGGTTTCAAGTTTGGGGAGCTTTGGTGACATAAGCACGACTGATTAATAGAGATACACGAAATCAAACTATAGCTGTAGCTGATAGGTGTCATTACTAATGAAACTGGCAATTATTTCTTCGATGCAAGAATGAATTGTAACACTTTAAAGTGTCATCAAAATATTCTACAGCCAAACACGATGCCTTTAAGTTGATCATAAAGAGATCCAGTTTACTTCACGTAAGACAAAGGTGGAGAATCCTGACAACTAGCAGAACTGAACAAGAGAATGTGGAATGTCTAGCATCAAACATTTTTTCCAAAAAAATTACTGATTATTAAAAGAGGAATTCATTTAGATCCTAATCAATCACAACGCCGTTTCCTGCCAAATACATTCTGTTGTGGAAAGTTTAAATCGCTGCTTAAAGAGGCTCTGTGGAACTTCTGTGTTGTGTTGGACTCTGGTCGTTAGTTTCATGCTAGCGGACTCCATCTCTAAGCTGCTCTCTGTTAGCGAAGTGGAGACGAGGCACTCGAGAACATGCATAAAGTCACATCCTCTGGACCGTCGCGTAAAATCTGACCCGAGTCCTTCACAAAGAAATCCGCAGTCCAGCAGCATTACATCACTTAAGCAAATCGTCCACAGGCTTGTTCATTTATTTTTCATGTCACGTTACAATCTGCTGAAATAAACCCAATAAAAATGGACTTCATCAGCATTCACAAAAAACGTATAACAATACTGTTTTATTATCACAGATTGAGTTTGACCTTGAAAACGGTTATTTTGACCCTAATCCAATATCAAATGTGATAGTCATGAATCACTCTAAAATTACTACCTGACTGCTTAACCATGAATTAAGATCGCCAGATCTAGGCTCTGCATCAAATCGTACTCACTCATAGACAGCAGCCATCTACATAGGCTGAAGCTGTTTCATCAAGATCCATGAATTATTCCCTAAGAAATGTGCAAAAATGTTGCAAAACAGCCTATATCATTATTGAAAGTGAGGGAAAAAAAAAAAATCCCGGATCCGTCCTTTTATCCAGATTTGCACCCAAAGTTAGAGTGGTCTATTCTCGGTTTCCTGTTGTGTAATTTCTGTGCAGTCCTGCTGACAAACCAACCAACCTACAAACGGACATGGGTGAAATCAAGTTGGACCCCAGTGTCCACTTACTCACTTGATACAGAGCTTTCGACCACTGTACCAAACAGTCTTCATCAGCAGACGGAGCTCAACTTTCAAGACAGCATCCAGAAGAAGGCTGCAGTTCAACTCGAACTTGATCAAACGCTCTTAAACAAGCATCTTATTGGACCTTGAGTGAAGGTAAATCACAGTACAACAGAATATTGCCGTCAGTCTTCCAGTCACTAACAACAAAACTATACACCTCTTTGAGAGTTTCATCGCTTGTGATGTATCCGTCAATTAGCGCTGCCTGCTTTTGTTCCTCACTCGTTCTAAAGATTCTGAAAGTCTTACCGAACCAAGCGGTGATCACCATGACATCACCCGCCACCCTGTTTAGCTGGACTGAAAGCATGCAGACTCTCGACTCTCCACGCCCCTTGATGGGACAACACTTTGGTAGTAATGAAGGTCCCTGACATCAAAAAACGGACTGATCACAGTGTGAGCTGGTGCGTTCCTCATTAACAGACTATATTTCCTCTCTCTCACATGCCGACTTTAATCGACGTGCTGCTTAACTGTACCCGTCGACATGCTAGTAATGAAAGCAGCGGTCCCTCGGTGAAGACGCTAGTGTGTTTTTTTCTTTAAACACGCCATGCCTGTAATAATGCTATGCTAATTAATGTGACTGACTGAGAACAAACCATCTTTCCAAGGACACCCTCCCTCTACCTCATGTTCTCTCACTTACAATTCCCAGCATGCTTTTCAGCTTTAAAGCATGCTTGCGGTATCAAGAGATTCCCCTCTCAGCAGATGCTGGGTAAGGCACAGGGCGAGGCGCTGGTGGGGAGAATTCTTTATTGTATTTGTGAATTTAAAAGGATATTTATGGGATGAGTAAGAGGGAGGGGTGGAAAGGTGGGAGAAGAAAAAGAGAAATCTATCGTAGAGGGAGGAGATGAAAAAAAGAGACGTTTGTCTGTGAAACAAAAGACGGGGAATGAAAGGAAAACAGGCGAAATTGCTGACTTTAACTTTCTTCCCTTCTGAGGGGAAATAAACTGTGATTATCAAATCAGTTACAACCATTGTGTCATAAATCATCGCATATGAGGGGAACAATGACACATTCCTCATTGCGGTCCCTCAGCTTTCTGCATGCCTTTCTTTTCTGGGGAGTGCTCATGAATGATTTAAAAAGTGATCTGTTTCCGAGCCTCGGCTGCCTCGGAGGGAGATAGCACGGAGGGGGAGGAGTCTGAGCATGGGTAGGAGGATCCACGCATCGGAGGGTCTTTGGTGGGGAACACACACACTATGTTCTGCTCATCACACATCAAACATGGATCGTATATTTCATTCATGAGCGAAAGTGCAAAGGAGTTCTCTCACGAAACGGAATAGATTTTCGAGTGGAAAAAATGCGCAGAATACGCGGCGGAGACTATGTTTCTCCGCTTTGTGGTGGCTGTGTGAACCAGAGAATAATATTTACAGAGCATCGCACCTCACATCATTCATCACAAAATCACACACCCCAGCTAGTCCCATGAAACTAGGAGTTAATCCATCATCTGCCTCACTCTTTTCTTTCTCTCCCTCTCCCCGTGATCCAGGCTTATACCTCCCATCCTCTCACCTTCACTCACGCAAAGGACGCGAAAAGAAAAACTTTGGTGTAATTCAGCAACACTGGTGACAGTCTGCGACGTCAAAGTCACCCGAACGTGGATAATAAAAGACACAAAAAAAAGACTGGAGGGCTGCAAAAGGGGAGCGGAGGGGGATAATCTGTTCCTCCTTGTTGGAGAATATGGACAAGCCCAGAGGCCAGAGAGATCTCTCCATCTCTGCCCTGTCATCCTCATTCAGGCTTCCAGTGCAACAATAAACCTTCAGTCAGATTGAGTCTAATTAGTCCATCCCTGAGGAGGCAGTGTGACTGCAAAAGCACAGATCAGGGTTACCGACGGTTTGTGAAGTGTAAATAAGGACGATGCAGTTGAAGTTTTGCGTAAGTGATTAGGCAATTGTTTAGCTTTATAATTCATCAAACCTTGTTTTAAACACTTTTTCCCTATCTTGTAAAAACAAAAAAAAAACTCTACACAGATTGAATCCTGCACTCAATTCATTGTCAGACTTATTCTGTACCCACCTGCCTCCTCAAAACCATGCAACTACATTACCCATAATCCAATTGTAATTGGCCATTCAGACTGAAAACAGCCTGGCTGTGTGTTGTTTAGGGCACCAATGAGACAATGAAATAAGATCCAGGAAGTCCAGCTGGAGTAACAGAGTAATGCGTTTAAGGGCTTATCAGACGCCAAAACAATGCACTGAATGGTGTTTAGTACTCACGCAGGATTTATTACAAGTCTGGGAAGTTGTCATGATCGTGCGTTGAAATCGATTCCCCTTTAATTATCCTGTAAACCTCTCAGACGTATCTTAAGACCACCAGGTTGATGTAGGTCAAGTTGTAGCAACAGGAGGTTTTTCATGATTCAATTAAGTTTTCAATGTAAACAATGGGTTTTGCGTCACATTAAGTTCATTTAAGTCAAGTTTAAGTATGAGTTAATCATAATAAACCCCTTCCAGAAGAAGCTACCTTTCAGAACATTTACATACAAAAGATGATGTCATCATCCACCATGAATGGCTGACAATCAGCGTTTGTAACATGCGGGAGATGAAATTAAAAACTGTCTATCATCATGTTGCAATGTGGACATCATTATATGCCAAATCCGTACATGCTGCCCAACTGCAATCTGGATAGGCAATAACTTTTATTTTTATTTTTAAATTACCATATTAAACTGGATATCAATAAATATTAAAATAAAAATACAGTTTCAATTTTTTGTCATACTTATTGAACAGGTTAGATAACTTGGACAATAGTATCATTATTAGACAGGTACTCATACCTTGCTGTTTTTCCCTACAGAGAACGGATACTGCTGGTAAGGCTGCAGTATCTTGTGGGAGAAAAAAGTGACTTGACAAAGGACTTGACTAGCTCTAGACAAAATTATTTATGACTTGCTCAATACTTGGATAGAACAACTTGGGACACATTTCTGTGTGTTCCCATCAGTCGTAAATAAAACTTTTTATTTGAGTCTTGTCATCTTGAAATTACCTTGTAGTCATATTCTCAAAATCAGTTCTTATTGTTAGAGTCAGTGCAGCTAAAAGCCACAAAGCACACACGAGCAATTTAATGAAAAAGATCAAACCTTATGATAAGTTTGGATTTGTGGCCCGAACGCACGCCAAAAAAATGCACGACCGCATGACTCAACAGAAAAACTCTCCCCAGCAAGTTGGAGCTTCACTGAACTCATCTCTTCCTGCGAGGGTAAAAGTAAGCCGAGGAAGGGCTGCAAATGGCAGCCATAGCTAGCAGGTCTTCCTTCACTAAAAGGGATTCAAAAATGAACACGGCTTTCCCTACCTTGACCTGAGATGCACCGTGTTTGTCAAGCTCCGCCTAAAGTGATTTGCATATTAAGACCTGATCACAAAGCCGGCCGGCAGAATCAGGATAAAAAAATAAAAAAAAGTTTGATAAATTCAGGTGTAAATTCAAAGTCCCTGAGATTACATCAGATGTCATAATCCAGATAATGTATTCATAACTACAGTTGTGAAGCAGAAATATTGCCATTTGTCGGAGAACCAGAAAGGACGTTTTTGCTGCTCCAGCTTTCACGATATTACCACAAACAGAGAAACAAGAACACCGACAGCAAGATGAAAGAAGCCTTTAAAAGTTCTTTGGCTGTCCTTTCTCTGTTTTCGGAGACATGTTCATAGACACCAGTAAAGTTTTCTGTGCCAGTCTGTTCCAGTCTGTGAGGAGACGGAGAGCTTAAAACCTCTCAGCACATTAGCGGTGCCAGCAGGGGGGCCGGGATGGCTCTGAGAGGAACACAGACACACGACGGATAAATGAGTCAAGCAAGGCATGAAACAACATGACCATGTAAAAACACTCTGAATATCATTAGCATTCGAATGGCTTGTTTTTTCTGGCAGGTCGGCGCTTCACTAATTTTCACTACTGGAAAATAATTAGTTGTTGGAACGACATGGGGGCCTTCAGACGAGACCGGGCCTATCAGATGTTATCAGGGGTGAAAGACCGCAGAGTTAAAGAACCACACGGCGTTGTACTGAGTGTTTAAAACAACACTCGCAGCTGTAGAGTCTAAAATTAAATATTACAGGTGTTGACACTTCTCAGATAATGAAATTCAAATGGTGGTCACCAGTGTTGTGCCTGAACGCGTTCAATGAACGATCGTTCATGAACGCGTTCATATTTTGGGCGAACATGAACTGAACGTACTGTATTCTGCCTGATGAACTTTATTGTGAACGCGTTCATTCTGGCGTTTGTGAACAGCGCGTTCTCACAGTTTAACTTCATTCAAGACAGTGCCAGATTTTCATCAAGACTTCCAGGCGAAAACCGGCTGAAAGACACCATGAACAGGCCTTAATATGTAGCAGAAAAACACCCAATCTGGCTGTTGTGTATTAAAAGTACGCTGGACGAGAGGTTTGTGCAACTCGCTTTACTTTCGATCAAAACGAAACTTAACTATTTCAGACAGAAACAGCTGCATACCAAACATGCAGTGAGGCATTACCAAACAAACACAGATTAATTTGGCCTGAACGGACACAACACTGGCAACACCAGCCACCACAGAGTCGCACCGCCGCATGCGTCATCAATGTGCTAAGCATGGAGACAAAAACAAAGGAAGGCTTCCCATCTGTTTTTTTTATCTAAAAAGTTTTGGAGTGATGTTGTCGAATCTCATTTTTTTGATGCTGCTAACTCTGTCCATTCTCTTACCCTTAAACATGTTATTTGCTATGTTAACCCAGAAGATAATGCTCTTGAACACAAGATGAACTTTGTTATCCTATGCAAAATGTTTTATTCACAAACAAAAATTTGCAAAATCACTACCTAAATTTGCTCCTTTTCTGCTGGAACTGAGCTCTTTCCTCAAATCTCTGATTTTGTTAAATAACAAAAGAAGTAATACCTTACTGAGTCATTATGAAAAGTTTTTCCCTGAAGCCACTGTCTGAAATATCTATTTATTTATTATTTTATTTTTCCCTTTCTTTTTCTTCTTTTTTAATGATTTATTTACTCATTTATATATTATTTTATTTTTAATTTTTAATTTGTACTCTATTCTGTACCACAAACCTGAAACGGCACATTGAACTAAAGCACCTGGCGAGTCTTTCAAGGTATGTGCAAGTGAATAAAACTTGCACATACCAGCCGAAACAGAACATACGAGTCAAAACAGATCCTCTTCCACTCAAATCACATTAACGGCGTACAGTAGCGGCTCCGCTGTCTTCATGTCCCAGCTGCAGCTGGACAACCTGGTTTTGCATTATATTGTCAGAGAGCTGCAGTTTCAGTGTTAAACCTGATAAAATAATAGCTGTCCGTGGTTTTATATGGGCTGTGGCAATAATAAAAAAAAATAATAGCTTGCATCAACATATTGAAAAAAAAAAAGAACTATGAACTAGTTCATTTTTGGAACTGTGAACTTAGTTCAAAATTTTGAATTATGAACTATGAACTGAACTAGTTCTTTTTAAAGTTTGTGAACTGAACTTTGAACTAGTTCATGTAGAAAGTGAACTTTCCCAACACTGGTGGTCACTTGATTGACATTTGTTATGTTTTTGTGTAAAATATGTTTTTTTGGATGGTTTGTCATTCAGTTTGATCCAGACATTCATTTTCCTTTCGGGATCAGTTTCATTTCTTCAGGCACCGTCACCAGGTCGAAATTTTATCTTTAGTTTAAGACCAAAAACTAAAAAACTGTAAAATCTGACAAAAGGGACTTCATCTTAAAAAAAAATCAACACACAGATTACCTCAAAATGACCGAGTAGATTCAATATTTTGAAGTTGTGAAACCTTTTTTGAATATACAACTCAAATGTAATAGTTGACAAATTTGAGGGTAGGCGATTTCTTATTCCAAATTTAAGTAAACTTTTACAATTTATAGTGTGTTGAGGGGCAGCTTGCTAACACACTTAACTAAGATGGTGACATGACACTTACACGTTATACCTGCTAAACCTCATCACGTTGTCATTGGAAGCGTGTTAGCATGCTGGAGTTAGCGTTTGACTCAAAGCTTCGCCCCCAACTGCATTGACAGCAAGTGAGCCATGTGAGGAGGAAGCTTGTTGTGAATTACGAATCAATTTGCCCGGTTCACTAACAAGCTTGTACGAAACAACAGCATAAGTAGGCCTACAAGAAATAGAAGAGGTCGCATCGGAGCGAGTTGTTATATCAGAAAACATCTCTATGTCTTTGCTTCTCTGCAGAGCATGTATGGATGTCAAGCGAGTACAGATTTTCCACTCGTCAACCACTTGCAGATGGGGTCGTTCTCTCGGATGGCTAAAGAAATTAAGGTAAGAAAACTAAAATGGGTCATCAAGTATGCATGGGCAGGGCTTGACGCTAAGCTTTTTTCCAAGTAGCACTGTGCTACCATGCTGAAAAATTTGGTAGCACACAACATTTTTTAGTAGCACAATGAAAATTCAGCAATTTTGGTAAAAACGTCATTTTCAAACAAATAAAGTACTTATTTAGCCTAATCCTAACCCTGTAGACTAATTTTAATGTTATAACTGGCTCTTTTAAACTGACTCGCTTGCAGCTAAGCCACCTCTCTACGGCTGGACTTGGGTCATAGCTCTCCAGTGGAGGCCCCTAGAGGCTGATGCGCATCAGGTCCTCTGTTGTGGACACGGCCAGGCTGCTTCGTGTGGAGGTCTTAAAGCTTCACAGCTACAGTGCCCCGGCTGCCTCCCAGTGTCCAACATAACATTTTTTTCTTCCTGGCCCGCTTGGCCAGTAGATTCAAGTTTTACTGGCCCCATGTGTAATTATAGTGGCCCAGCCACGAAAAAAATTAAAATAACTGTTTTTCTGGAAAAAAAAAGACTTGTTTATAAACTGAAATTGTTCCCATTTAATTGTTTGGAGAGTCTGTCCCTGCAAAATCAGTATGATCTGACAATGATGGCAAAAAGTAATAGAGGTTTGCGTAATAACAAGTATTAACATTTCAAAATTGAAATTACAACATATTTAATATTTTGAGATGTATCATTTCTCTCACTCCTATAATTATGTTATCATTTTTCAGGTGATTGATGTTCTGAAAGCACTGTACAAACAGTACTATTAATTATCCCAAAGTGGAGGGATCATTATACCTGGATCATTTTTTAAAGGCACCTATAATAACCACACCCTGACATGTAAATGTGACATCTGTCTTGATTCATTTAATTTAACTTAAAATATGGAAAACTGACTGCATAATATATGAATCAGAAACAGAAATGCTTTACAGCAGTTCCCATTCAAAGTCAAGAATATGCATAATAATAATAATAATAATAACAATAATAATAATAATAATAAACTATATATATTCTTGTCTTGCGAGTCTAATTTATTTTGAAAAAACATCAAGGAAGAAGACGTGACCACTGACACTGCACGTTTTTCTTTTTACGCCTTTTTCACGTGTTGTGCCCAGAAGGATGCCAGAGAATTCACAGAGAAGCTGGAGAAGTTTGTGACATTTTCATCCCGGATTTTTGTGAGGAGGGAATTAAACGCCTGTCCCAAATAAAACACCTGGTCTGTTATGTGATTGAAACAAATACACGCCCGGCTATTATTGGGTATTTTGCGGTAGTTCCCGCCTCATCAGTACGAGCTGAACAATAAAATCTAACACAGCAAGAGAGGCGGGCCTTAAAGCAGAACAGCCAATCATCAGCCGGTCAGTCCCAAGCCGGTGTCGTGTTTGAAGCAGCAACAGGAGAGGGAGGAGAGAGGAAGCAGCTGCAGCGAGTGCAGACACAGAGCGGCCGGAGAAACTGAGCGACTGTAGTGAGGCGTTTGTGCAAAACTGCGGATAAACGGCAGAAAAAGTGTGGGTGTTTACTGCTCAGTGCTCACGTAAACAGCAAAACGGTGCATGTACTACAGTTTTGTCGGAGTCGCACTGATGCGACTGAATGTAATTTTCTATTCGCACTGGAAATAATCAACTCGCAAATGCGAGCAAAACAGTCGCACTGTCGAGCCCTGATGGGTGACTGTTAATATACCTGGGTGGCCTGTCCACGAAAAGTCTATGTGTGGGAAACACTGTCAGACAGTATACAGCCCATACTAAAGTGGCTCTAAACTTGTAGTCATGTTATTTACAGTAGTTAGTGTAGATTATATAAATAACATTGGTTCATCATTCCTCATGAAATATAAACATGATCAGACAAATACTGCCACTGTCATCCAATACAATCCCTCTAATATGTCTAGAAGTAAATCTGGCCCCGACAACTTCACTGCAACCCTTGTTAACTTTATAGTCCTTTTTTAAATTCTATTTTTGCTGGAAAACGAAGTCCTTACAATTCTTTCCTCACCTTGTGTTCAGTAGCCTGCAGAGGCCTATAGGGAAAAAAATACTTCATACAAATCAATGCTCAGGTTTATATTTAAAAGGTAGTGATTGTATGAAAGAAACTGTTTTTACATGTTCGATTTCATACATTTTGATAAGATTTAACACAATAAATATTCTGTGTGAACAATCTATATATAATATAATTTATATATAATCATACTCAAAATGTGAATCTTGTTTCAGGTGCATATTATCACGCTTAACATAACAGGAAAATGATCTTAAATGTACATGTGCTGAACTTTTCTCTTCACCTGCTCGGCTGCCTGACATAAGGGACTAAGAGGCACTAAGACTGCATACTTGGCTTCTCTTAAATGTCATTCTTCCCCCCATCAGCCAATCAAATCAAATTGAGAGGTCGGGAAGCAGAAGGCCTGATGCTGCTGCGATTGCCAGCTAGGAGAGAAAAACGATGCAGACCTCGTCTTCCTCCTCATCCTGCTCCATCTCCTCCTTTCCGTCTTGGCCCTAATCCACTTAGTTGGCTCTTCCTGAGCTTACAGCCTTTCCTTTATTCCATTATAAAGACCCAACTTACGACCTGCTGCTTATTTCATTAAAAAGGCCCAATCCATGACCCCACGTCTAATCCATGAAGCAGACTACAGGCTGGCCACGGCCCGCTGTAGTCCACACCACAATGCAGGCCAGCAGGACGGCTGACAGATGGGACAGAGGGAGCAGGGATGGAGAGATGGAGGTCCAATGAATGAGGAGGGAATTTGAGAGCTCCGCTTCTGAGTAAAGCTTCCCAGTGAATATGATTTCGCTGATGTAAATGATGATAGAGTTGAGGCTTTGCTACTCTATCTTTGATGCTCAGGGATGGCTTTCACATGGCCCAGTCAGTGGTATGGAAATGGCCACATCTGAGGGTTGAGTGTAGCCTGTAAAATGAGCATAAAGCCTGAGGCTTTCGAAACCCAAAACACCTTGGCTTAGAGTTTATATTGTAGTCAGTGCTGTAGCTCATTACAGTTAACCTTGGGAGAACTTTGCAACACAAAGTGAGCCGATGCTGATTCATATAATAATATTCTAACAACTCCATCCAATTTGACTTTGCCTCCCCTCCCTCTGCTTGACCTCCTCCCCTCTTTGCCCACTTCAAAATCCTTCCTCCACCTCCGGCTGCCCTCCACTCTGAACGCCCTCTCACAACTTGCTCAAGATCCAGTTTGCTGAGTGTTTTTCAGGGTGTCCACAAATCTAAATTTACAGCCTCCCTGCCATCAAACCTAGCTTCCCTGCGTTGGCACTTAATGGCCTCTCGGGTTACGTATTTATTGATAAAGCAGCACTATTCAGCCCTGAGTACCTGACTTCCCGCATACCTGCGCCAGCTCTTTAGAGGCCGACCAGTCACTCTGACAGTGCAGCGTCAGATTAAAGAGACACGTCCCATAGAGGGAACATCCTACGTTGGTCGACAGGAAAAAGGGCTTGTTTTGCTGTCTCTGTCCAGGCTCAACTCAGATCATTAAGAACAGTTAACTAATAATAATTACTTTTAACTGGGTTCAGCCAGAGGGCCACAGCTAGAGGCCATGGGGACATACAATACGGCCAGGAAGTGACTACAACCCTCTCTCCATCGATAACACCAGCATATCTCATTACGGTGGCGACCTGCGGTACACTGGCACTCGGTCTTGATCATATAAAACCCATTTCAGCGCGCCGTCCCTGCCGGAGCACCAGCCGAGTGGAATATTCATTATTCAAATTTTAAGCATTGGAAATCCCAATGTGTTACTAAGGCCAGATGAGATGAGATGAAATAGCTTAGCCTTTTGTCCAGGGAACATTGACTAATCGTCTCGCTGCCCAAAATCAATTTCCCAGCCGTAAGCATCAGACACTCCTGATTGTACTGTACTGTTGAAGACCCCCCACCACTATCACCTAATACTCCTGCTGGCTGCCCAGAATAACTTATTGATTAGTGATTATGTTACGGGAGGTGTGGGTGGCCGGGGCGGAAGACGGACTGGCCTCAGTCATCTCCACGGGGCTAAATTTGGGTCCTCTTGTTACCAGATCCAGCAAATACTGACACTATCGCCAGCTGTCACCAGCCACCAGCCCTGCTCTGTGGGATGAGGGGAGAAATCAAGACAGCATTCAGGAAATATAAATATGAAGAGAAGTGTTTGAGAGCTTACAGCGTGGGGGTTGTTGCAAGCAAAGTGGCACAGCAGGGAATTCGAGACGGATGATAAATTCTTAGATGTGGTGCACTTGTAGACTACTAAATAAAGAAATAAGCACAAATATTTCAAAGCAGGGATGGCTTATTATTAAATTTGTTGGTTGTGTTGGAAGGTTCTGGCATGGAGATGGACTGTAGCACCTCAGGGGTATTGGGCTGATCCCTCCCTCGCTCTCTGATTCTGTGCTGAGCCTGAAAAGTGGCTGTGATCAATACCTGCAGGCCCTTTCCACAGTGCCAAAGGGCTGTGTGTGTGTGTGTGTGTGTGTGCGCGTGTGTGTGCTGTGTGTCTGTGTGTGTGTGTGTGTGTGTGTGTGTGCTGTGTCAGCATTCACTCAGGACTTCATCAAACATCCCCCCATACCTCAACACCACATGCACACAAACACATAAAACGCCCACAAAGGGCCAACGCCCCTCTCTCAAACAGTCTAATTTTCACTTTCCCCATCTCACCCTCCACCCCTTTCTCACACACAGAGACACACACACACAAATTCACGCCTCCTTCCCCCCTTTGCACACCGTCCCAACGAGGATGTTAAATACCATTCAAATGTCAGCCTGCCGTATTGATTGGAATGATAATTCTGAGAGGTAGGAGAGATGGCTTGTTGATGCTAAGCAGGCGCGTGATGGCCCGAGCATCCTTCACTGTCACAAAGTTGCCATGTAAGGGTTCCCGGTTCCCCCGGCAGAATGTGGATGGCGGTTTACGTTAGACCACCGAGGCCGCGTGTTTCTGTCATTAATCATTGTCCTCTCGCGCCGGTGACAGGCAGGCCAGGATTCATGTTAAGAGAGATAGGGTCGTTCTGAAACGCCCTCAAATCCCAGTGTGTGACTGAGTGTGTGTGTGCGTGCGTGTGTGAGTGTGTGTGTGTGTGTGTGTGTGTGTGTGTGTGTGTGTGTGTGTGTGTGTGCTTGAATGCCAGACCTGGGGCATGTTCATCACCAGGTGGTTTTATTGTATATTTTAGAAGAGATATTTGACAATATGCAGGTTGCTTTATGATTAAAAGTACAATTGCTGTACATAATATATTTTTGTTACTGATTTGAACAAACTGAATTTTATCTTGCGTTAACTACCGTTATATGATGTTAAAATGTTATTTTGGGAAAAGCGAGTCACCCGTATGAACAGTACTTGATTAAAAGTATAAATTATAAAAATTCATCAAAAAATAATCCACTTCATAAAAAGACACCCAGTGGTTTTAAGGTGCCTGTTTTGTGAGTCTACTGCATGTCATACTGTGTGAGACTGGTCTGGTTAAAATTGGTGTAAGATTCATAGGTGTCATTTACACTGGGGACACTGCGGACATCACTTTTTGAGGCATTGTTAGTTGAAATGTGCTAAAACAAATAGCTTATGCCCAGAAATATTAACTTACAATTAGATTTAAAACATTTTGGTGTTCCATCATGCCTTTTATGTCTTTGGTAATGATCTACTCTGACATTGTATAATCTCCTTATTAAATTCTTTCACCTCTTCACCACCACTTTTCCACAAAAAGTGATGCCACTGGTAAGATTGTATGATATCAATTTGAATTGTGATGCTACCATGTAAACAGAAGTAAGTACGGAGAGCAGAGGCACGTCATCAGCTTGCATCTTCTATCTGTCAACAAGCTTCCTCCACAATGTTTTATCCTTTTGCCAGAGTCCCACAAACTTCTGTTTTGGCTGGTGGTGTTTTTTGCCAGGACGTTATTTAAAAAGGGCACTTACAAAATGCCTCGTCAGCTGGTGTACTGCTGCATCATTTCATGTGTATTCTGATTAGTTGGTGTGTTGACGTGGGTCACAGCAGCAGTGACATTATGAAAAACTCTAAATCTGCAGTTGGTAGACTCTGTTCTCTCATAGAGGGACTCAGGACCACTCGACAAACATTTTACCACATTTTTTTTTCTCATGATTGTCAGCTTTCGTCTCAACAGACCAAACTCAAACAGTGTAAATGGGCCTTTAGGGAATATGTGGGATTTGCAAGAATGCGGCGAGATTTTCACACCACATAATTATCATTTAACTGAATAAAACAGCGCAAATGTCCTTATTGTGTAAATGTTTTGATGTGGAAACAAATTAATTCACTTTGACGTAAAAACGAGGTGAATATGTGTGACATGTGCATCCCTCAAAAATGTAACCTTGACCCTCACCTTGCAGGTACTTCGATGTTTGAGATGGCATAGAAGTACTTGAGCAGGTTGTCTCTCTGGACGTAGGTGCCTCCAAGGGCGGGCCTGAGAAGCCTCAACCTAAGGTTGGTGAAGGTGAAGAAGTCCCTCAATCCCTTCATACTTTCCATGCGAGTGTACAGGCTGTCCATGTTCTGTAGCCGCGGTCCTGCAAACACAGCAAAGCGCGCCCGCACCTCAAACTTCACGTTCTTGTCGTTCTTGGAGCCGACCCAGCGTGAGTACTGCTCGGTGCAGATGACCCGTGTGATGTTGGCGGGTGAAAGGTCGCGCACGCGTTTAGGTTGCATGTTGAAGGCGTCCATGCAGTCGTCGGCGTAGAACTGGTAGGGTTGCCAGGAGCGTCCGTGGTCCATGGACTTATCCATTACCATGATGGTGGGACGGCCGTACTCGAAGGTGATCTGGATGTCGTCTGTGAGTTCCAGACTCTTGTTCCAGGCCATGGAGATATTGGCCAGCAGGGGCTCTGGGTGGCGTCTCCATGTCACCGTCTGCCAGTAGGTGATTAGGCCATTACGTTCACGGTCCTGCATCAGCTGAGGAGGGTGGGCCAAGTCTGGGTTCGAGGCATCACACTCATCACTGCACAGGTATGGGTTCTCCTAGAAGAGAGATGAAGACAGGGCAGCGACACATCAGTCAGGGTGTGAGGATCAAATCTAATGATGGTGACCTTTTGATAAAAACTCTATAAATAGTATATAAGCAGGAATCTAAACAAGTCACAGACGCAAGGACAGGTGACGCCATAGAGGGGCCACGGGTCCTCTTTGTGTATGTGTCCTGTTGCGTTTAAGGGCTCATCAGGTACAGACCACAAAGACGACTACACAGTTTCATTATATCCTTCACAGAAAATGAAAGATGTAATTAGATTACAGATACAATCAGTAAAAAAATTTGATTACTAACAGGGTTACGATTTGAAAATAAAACAAAAATGATACCCATGCATACACACGGCAACACTTCACAAGTTTCACACATCATTCGGCTTTAGAGTGAAACTGAATGTGTGTTTATTCTCTTGTCTTTATTTACATGAGTTTGGAATTGGTGTAATCCAAAGAAACAGAAAGTAATCAAGTTGCATTACTTTAATAAAGTGATTCTGGGTAATTCAGGAATTGCAGCGAAATACATTTGCAGAGTAACTCTCCTGACCTTGATGGTAATTTTAGTGAACTCAATATTATACACAGTGATGGGATGTAACTGAGTGAATATTTATAACATTTTCTGTTAGAAAAATAAAATAAAATACTACTGTCCTTTGGCTGCTGTGGCAAACACATTTCCCCATTTGTGGGACAATAAAGGAATTCTGATTCTGACTGATCAGATCTGTCAATCTTTTAACCCATAGTATACAGTTTATACGTACATGTAAATATATGCATAATTCACTTTTACTTGCATTTGGTACCAACTACATTTAACACTTAAGCACAGTTAATATCCGGTACTCTGACACTTATTTTTTTACGATTTGAACGAGTGCCCTTCAAGAACTTCTGGGTACTGACTGCATAAATATCACATAAACCGATGTAGTAAAGGTTTTAAAGACTAATTTTGACACAACAGGATTAGTTACAAGTGCTGGAGCCACCCTAAAAAATTTAATTGCAATTAATCAATTTACTGCAAAGCTGTTCCCACAAAGTGAACATGGGGGGCCTTTTGGGTCCCTGGGGTCCATGGCCTTCATGCCCGTGTGCAATTCCAATTTCTAACAGACTGTAATTTCAGCTATAACATCTCAATTAATGAGACGACAAAATACCCTGCAAACGATTCTTTCAGCTCTCAGTTTCTCAGTCAAGGTTTCTAAACAGCATTCTGAGCGTAGGAATTAAAATGTTTCCTCCCCGTCCCCTTCCAGGCAGGTAAAGTATGGAAGTTGCCCTTTATGTGTTTCTGATATCAGTCGTTTTTGTTTTCTATTGCGCTTGTGACTCTCCACAAACACATCCATATTGTTCCTGCAAAGGGTGGTGTGTATCTAAAAAAAGGAGAGCCTTCAACTCCTCGCCAAGAGGGACAGAGAGCTTAAAAGTTAACTCGCCAAACAACACAACAGGAAGTGTGAAGGTCAAGAGGATTGTGCATCATCACTGTCTTTGCATAGACAGCAGAGTGCCGCTGCACTTTTAACTCCAGAGAATTGATCCTCCTCTTCTACTGATGCCAAGACTTTCAAGCCGCTGCCCCTCTACAGAACTCAGAAGTCAACGGGATTATTCACACGCTCACAGAGGAGCACGGGGCCCCTTTTTACCTGCGCTAAGAAAAGGTCTTTCACTCTGTGTTTGGAGATTTCATGCGGCTCTTCGTCCTTTTCTACTAACAAGGCAAATTCATTATTTTTTCATTCATTATTCCTGCGTTTCCACGTTCCAGAAAAAATGTCAGGTCCCGTACCTCCCGTGACCTACATCCGGAGTTTTCTCAGCCCCTTCTACCAAACTTCAAATAACTTTCTAAGATTTCCAGTCCCCTGAATTCCTAATTCCTCACTCGCTGGCTCGTCACATTGAGACATTTGCAGACATTTCAATAAAATTGACGCAGCTTACTGTTGTAAGCCAGTTGTCTGACATCCACATCTCCACAGAAGTTAAATATTTGCACAGAGAAATCCCAGAGATCCTCACAGTCATCTCTCATGGTGCTTAATTTGCAAAATGCAGCTGCAACGCTGTTTAGATTGTATCACAGTCAAAAGGCTCTGCATGCCCCCAGGATGTAATAATTAGACTGGTTATTATTTTCCACGATATCTCAGTCGTTGTATCAAAGGGTCATGTTTTGTATTATTTGACCGAATATTAATCTCACACAGCTGCTGGCATGTTTCATTAAACCTTACTCTACACATGTGTTGGATTACTTGAAAAATCCTCTCATCTGCATGTATTCGCTGATGATTTTATTTATCTTTTTATTTATTTTGAATTTGAATAATCTGCCGATGCCTGTGACGTTTCCAGTTGACTCTGTGTCCAACCTCCTGACCTGTTTTCTCAACTTGTAGTAAATACATTTTGTGGACGATGTTATCTTTCTTTTATTTAATGGGAATCCAATAGTCTCTCTGAATTTTACTGCATTCTGCTTAACAAGCTCTTGATGGAGTGCAGAGCGTGTCTTAAAATATCCTTCTTTTTTTCTCCCACCTCCACCTCCTCTTCCTCCTCTTCCTCCACTCCCGTTTCATCTTTGTTTTGTTCCTTTTATTATTTTCTGCTCTTGGTGTTATTACTAATTCTAATTGTAGTGTTTAAGAAAGCGGCGACCAAAGATGAGCATCTTGAATTGTTGTTTGGTGAGGTAATGGAAATTATGTTGACAACAATAACAACAGGAAAAAAAAAAGCAGATTGACTCCAGTGATTATTTTTGGAATATCTTTTTAGAAATTTGAATAATATATGACAAAGAGGAAATGACAAAAAGTAGTTTGAGGAAAAGTAGGTGAAGTAAAGACTCGTATCTAAGCCCCAGTGACATCAAATATTTAGCTGAGCGAGGCACTGAAACTTTTAACATTTGACCCGCACGCGACAAAGAAATGAAGAACACTAACTTGTTTACATACCAGCTTCCAGCTTCAACTTTTTCTCTTCAAAAAAAACAAAACTTTTTTTAAAGTGTTTTCTACATAAAACACATCCTGTTTTACTTTGAAATCGGTTCTGGAGTAGAAAGCTTCTCGGCTGACAGCGAATAAAAGGACCCATTTCCTTCTACAGCAACTCACTCGTACTTAGAGCGGAGAGCAGAATAAAATCTTAAAGAGCAGCTCTCATGTGACCACGTGATTCACATGACAGCTGTGAAGTACGCTCAGAGCAGAAGCAGCCAATCAAAGACCCTACATCTGCCCCTTACAATTCACTCTATCAATATCTAAATGTGAATTTCAATTTAAGTTTGTTTTATTTGTACTAAATCGTTCATATATGCTAGTAACAATCTGGTAATATAAATAGGAATTCATGATTGAACAGCGGGAAACCTCAAAATGAAAACAAACTAAACAAATATAGGGGTGGGAAAGAAATCGGAATACCATCTTAACCAGTCAACACTTCAAAACACAATTTCCCCTTAATGTATTCTATTGCAAAAGTTCTACTTAAAGTTTATTTCTCATGTTGATTTGATGTGAGTAAATGATATAACTTTTCTGCTTAAATGACGTTTAAACAAGTGTTCAAGTATTATACATAAAACTTTACATAGAACCTGTGTAATAGAATATGATGGACATTTTTAATTGTGATTGACATACATGAAGTCAAAACAAACATATATCAGACTACCCCTTCTTGGATTTCACATATTGCATCAGTTAATATGCTATCCACTGTGACCGACTATATTCGGTTCCATCGCTGAATGCGACTACATGTTTGTGCTTTTTTAATTACAGCACCAAAAGATTGTAAAAGTTCCTGACACCATTTTTACCTTAAGAATTTCAGTTTCAAACATTCAAAAACTAGAATTTGATCGACAGAATATGAAGAGACATCAGTTTTGACTTCTGGCACCTCTCCCTCCTGGCTCCCCACCAGTCCTGGACCTTAAAAAATGCCACCTGGCTCCGCTTTTGGTTGTGTAAACAACACCTATAATCGCCTAATGCTTCAGGCTTCTACCTTGGACTGCTAGCTGCATGGCTAACTGAGCTAACTAGCTAATGGCAGCAACAGTTAGGAGCAGATAACGGTGATATGCTGCCCCCTATTGGAGTACAAATTTGACAGGTGGCCAATCCCTACATATTAATCCAACACATGTAGCAGTTTGATAAATATACTTGATGTTAATAGTTTTCATTGATGTGCTTTTTCCCTGATGATTTCTTAACCATATCAAACATCAGACTCAAGGACATTTTTTTAAATTAGACATCTTTGAATGAAATGTTTGATACTGATTCATGCTTACCATGATTGGAGAGATGCATAAAATGTACTTGTAACAATCACTGCCTTCTCAACCATTATCCAATTACAGCTACTGAATGATTAAGATGCTAAAGTTACAACAAAAACATGGAAGTTAACGTCATACTTAAAGCTCACACAGATTTCATTTTGACTTGAAAGTGATAGTCCCCAAAATCTGTCTTTCAAGTATCAAACAGTCAACCCACGTAGATTTTTAAGGTGGTTGTAAATAGTTTGTCGCTTCATCCTTGATAGAAAAATGGCAGCTGTAGTCAGCAGGAGGCTTTAACACAGGCAAACCAACGCACAAATGCTAGTTACGTATTTAGCCATATTTTGTGTTTGTTACACACTGAGCAAACAGATGGGAAGTGGAGAAGTGGATTTAGTAGATTCTACGGATGTTATAATACTTTTACCATTGGAGTCCTGACATGAACACAATCTGACCAAACTCTCTACAGCCACATTTCAAGCCCATACAAAAGCTGATTGTTCAATATTTGAAAGATTTCGGGGTGAAGTATCAGCAGTTTTTCCTTTATGATGCAAGCTCCAACGTGAAAGCAATACTGCATAATATCGATGCGCCGTGCAGGCGAAGATCGTGTGTCACTGCTTCTTTTCAGACTTTTTTTCACATCTACTGCCAAGAAGCAGCATCTGCCGACAGTTCTGCCTTTTGAGTAGAGTCATTGGACTGTACCGGGGGGAAAGTGAACAGTCAGTCAAATCCACTCCAGTGGTCTAATAACAAAAGCAAAAATTTACAATCCTACGAGGCTGAGATTATAAATCATCTGATTTATGGTGACAACGCAGAGTGGGAAAACTCCAAACATAAGCAAACGCTGAGCCGGTGCTGAGGGAAGCTGCACGGCACTGGAGATACAGGATCGTAGTGCATGTGAAGACGCAGCAGTGAGACTACAGGATCTGTGTACCAAAGAAAAAAAAAAACTGCTGATTATCTATCTATCTCTCTTCTCTCTCTCCTCACTGGAACAGTAGCATGGTAGCACTGTTCTCTATCTGATAACCCAATTATCTCCCTCGCACTGACTCAGATAGAGATCACTGTCAGCGCAAACACACTTAGGATGATAATCTACAATGCCTATAAACAACTGCAACCGGAAAAGGTAATGAGAATTAGATGAGGGGGGTAACAGGGAAAGTCAGTGGCTCTTTTAAGTGGAAAGCTACTGTTTACAGTAGAGGCCAATTACAGGCCAATTTCACCACGCTTCAAGTTCCTCTGCCTCGTAGTCTGCAGGGTCTGCACTTGTTTGACCCGCGTTCCACTGAGTTAAATTCACAAGTCTTGTTCTCACAATTGATCTTTGTCAGTCACATGTGTTTAATGCTGTTGACCTCACAGTAAAGACATTTCCAGTAAATTACCCAGTCGTAGCAAACAGTCACAGTGCTGTACCACGGTGCTAGCAGGATAAATGCATTGTGCACTAGGGCTGCACAGCATATTCATTACTAAATTTTTGTTTTCTGTGATTATTTTGCTATATGAAAAAATACAGGATTTTTTTACCAGCTAATAAAGCCACCGTGGTTACAACCACTGTTTCGCAGCGAGACGAATGAGTAGCAACGTTGTGATTATAAAAAAACAAAAAACACATCTTAAATTTGAGAGCTGACTTAATTTGCCTTTCTTGTTATTGCACGTCGATGCTGAAGCGATATACTCTGCAGCCCTATCAAAAAACTACATCCACTTAAATCCATTTCTTCAAACCACTGAGTTCAGAATTTGTTTGCATCGACGGACTGCAACAACACAGTCCTAACAGCAGAGCCAAAGTCGCTGTTGTCAAGGAAACATACTTTTAGCATAGCAACCGTCACTTGCATTCAATATGGACCCCATGAAAGCAAGATTTTACGTAAAAATTCAAACAGGAGTAGGAGGAACTAAATGATCTAATACTGCCCATTTTTCATACAACATGATGACTTTACTGCATCATCAGTACACAATCCTTGCATAAAGTAAACCAGAAACAAGAAAAAAAAATATTCCAAGTTGACCACAGAACACCTTTTGAAAATGCACTGAAGTTAAGCGGAGCTACACATCATCCGTCGAAGTCTGATTCAACTTGAGCTGGGGTTTATTTAAATATTAATTACAGCGTCACAGCGGGCGATCTATCATCTCAGCACACCATCAGCAACTCGTGTCAATCCAAACCTTCACTGACTTCTCTGCGTCTTATAAGCACCAAGTCGTTCCAACCTTTTTTTAGGTCATGTATTATCACCTATCCTGAACTACAACAATGAAACGGTTCTTTTACACTTTAAAGCACAAACAGAAACATAACCGTAGCATAGTCCAATATTCCCTTAAACACACGTGTTAAGGCTTATAATAATTCTCCTAGTGTGTCTGACATGGTTTTTGCACCAGCACTGTTGTTCTTTTTCCAGCTATCAATGACATATAACATTTGGCGGGACACATTACCCGTCACCCTGACAACCAAGAAAATGGAGGAGAAGCTTCTTCTGGCTGTGTCTGTCAATCATAAGTTAAATCTGACGGAAATTATCATGTCAGTGACGGATAAAAGTCGATTTGTTGGATCAGCTTGTCTGGACACATGTAGGCCTGTTGTTAGCTGTGTGGTCAGCCTTCTGTTAGCACAGCATCAG
This sequence comes from Sparus aurata, assembly GCF_900880675.1. Classification (NCBI taxonomy): domain Eukaryota; kingdom Metazoa; phylum Chordata; class Actinopteri; order Spariformes; family Sparidae; genus Sparus; species Sparus aurata. The sequence goes on from NC_044198.1 coordinate 20,006,587, forward strand.
CTAATGTCAATCAAAACCAACATGTGGCTGTTTTTGCCCTCCCACCGCACAAGAGCTTCTACCCAGCGCTCCCAAGCCAGCGTTCTTCTGCCGAAAAAAAAAAACTTCTTCATGTATTCCCTCTCATTAATACTCAAGAATATATGAATATACAAGTTTAACTGCTGGACACAAGATGTCTCCATCTTCACTGTAGAGTCCATACTCAGCGTGTGTTCACCGGAGGCTTTGGCTTTCAAACTATCAGCGATGTCTCTTGAGATCAGATTTTCAGTGAGCACAGAGAAGATCGGCTTTAGCATTGCATGTAAAAACAGTCCTCTAGTGTTAAATTTCAGCACATACGTCACACACTCGACTGTAGGAACGAGAGGAGAAGCTCATTTCTGACTGGAGGGGGACTTTAAAGTTAACAGAATGTAAACGCATATTTTGAAGTAGGATCTGTACTGAAGTGGCTTTTTTCCGGCGACAGTGTCCCTGCTGCTTTTGTATCCCTCCATTAGTGCGTCCCGTGACCTTAGTCCAGACACACGTTCACACACACGGGAGCGGATTAGTAGGCTGTTGTTCTGGAGATGACCCTCAACCTACAAATCCTATTGAAAATGATCTCACTGTCACACTGTCCCAGATACAACACACACACACACAGCTCTGGATAGGTTTTCTCCTGAAGTGCGTTTTTGTGAAGGTGAATCCGCCGAACTAGACAAGAAGCGAGGATCAATACAGTATTTTTTACATCTTGTTGGAGTGTCGGGTCAGAAAGCTGCATGCCGCCGTTCATCAGTCTGCTCCGACCTCTCCAAGCCCATTAGGATTAGCTACAGTAGAGGTGATATGTACAGTAATATACTATGGAAGATTTTTATCCCCCGCGAGACACTTACGCACAAGGTTATGTTTAAGCCCTTTGTGTGCCCTGTCCTCCTTATCCCACTCGGCCTCCTGCCACTACGCTGCCCTGGCCCAGTATATATCTATGCCAGGATACACGCACAAACACACACACACACACCAGAAACACCCACAAAAACACACTCTCTCACAGACATGCACACAGGCTCACACACTAGATCCCGGCCAACTGCTGCGGCAGGTGGCCCGCACTGCTAAGCCCCTCCAGCAATTATCCTCGCTGGGATCCTGTCGCCACAACAACAGCCGCCATGATGCCCCTGCGTATGACTGACTTCCTTGTTTTCACTAGCGGGATAACAATGCGATTCTCATTAATAACTCCTCCAGTGTTAAAGTTGTTTTTTTTTGCTTCCGAGGCCGATGTGAAACTGCAGCTTAAAAAACAAAACAAAACAAAAAAAACACCTCCTGAAAAATGATCCTGCACAAACGTCAGTTTAGAAGTGAGTTATTTCACTGATCGCTGGTAGCTTGCAGGACATAGCGAGCTGCTGCCGTGCATTTACACAGAAATAAAGCGCCAAGAAAACTCCTTTCCTCCCCTCATCCCTCGCTTTTATGACCATTTCTGTCCCACTCAAAAAATATTTCCTTGCCCTCTCACTCCCTCCGCTTTATTTCTTCCTCCACTTATAGAAGTTCCTATGTTATATTGCCAGCAAGGGGAATAAAGGTAGGGACACACGCTCAGAGAACACAATTTATTTTGTTTTGGAGAAACATCAAATGAAATGACCCTCCCATTAAAAGGTCCCGCAGAGGGGAAGAGAAAGGGATATTGCTTTTTCACTTATGACGTTAATCTTTTATTTTGGCGGCGGTTTTTCCATCATACTGGAGATCCTGTTGCCCTGAGTGAAGATGGTATGTATGTGTCTGTGTAGCCTGAAATGTGTGTTTCGTGCATATATAGAATTTGCAAATGATATAATTTCACTTTAATTACCTGAAACAGTGATTATTTGCTCGCTGTGAAACGTCTCGCTGAGAACCAAACAGCAGTCAGCAGGTGTAAATGTGTCTTAGGTGTGTGTGTGTGTGTGTTACGCGTGGGTGGGTGTTGTTTATGTCGGTGTGCGAGCGTGCAAGCAAAAGTAAATGTTTACTGTAGGAATGTGTGATTGCGCCGGAGGAGGAGAGATGAAGGACGCCAGCAGGGCTCGTCCCCGTAAGATCACCGCAGTCGGACCGGGACGAGTTATATTGGGAACTTTGGGTAATACTTCCAGCAGATACACTGACAGGGCAGGAGTTCAGCGAGAGTTGCTTTTTTTTCTGGAGGCGCTCTGATGAGGTGAATTCAGGTAAAGGCCATTATCTTTTATTGATGCTTGTTATTAAATCCAAACCAATTACAAAGGAGGAGGACGCAGATAAAGAGAAGCAGGCAGGCTGGAGAAGGATTTAAAGCTTTGAGACAATTGGGACGTGGACTGTGCAACAGAAATCTTCATATTATCTTGTACTTCCTGTGTTTCTTCAAAAACGGCTGGGAAAAAAACATTGATACAAGAATATTAAGTATTACTTCCTCTTGCGATACGCTGTAGATGAATAATTATTGATATTTTTATTAAAACTTGTTTAGAGGATTGTTTCAGTCACACAGACTTCATGATGTCAAGTATCGCAGCATCTCTGTTTGGTAATACCATCATTATCGTGGGCAATGGTTTATCTGGTACCGCCGTATCGGTGTTTCAACTCATGAAATGAGTGCATAGTTTTGGGTTAAAAGTGCTATTTGTAGAATTTTAGTAGAAAATTAAATAAACAAATTAACTAAAATCAACATCAGAACGTGAAAATAACAGTTTTGACAATAATGACGTCTATGTTTTGTGTTGCAGAGATATCTTCTTAAGCTAGCACACAAATCAGCTTTGATGTCCCAAGTTCAGAGGTCCGGACAACTAGCTGCAAAGCTAACTGAGCTAATGCGCTAATGGCAGCTATGGTTAGCAGCAGTAAGCAATTACTGTGGTGTTACATTGCCCCCTATTTGTTTTGAGCATGAAATTGACAGGCGGGCAATTCTTACATATCGAACCTTTAAACTAGACCCTTTCACAATGTTAAACAGTACAATATCTCTCTAGTGTGTATTTGTCTGGTCTTTTCCCCCTAAATTGCTGAGCTCTGACATTACAAAAACATGATATCGGATTGTACGTGGGCCACGTATCGTGATAGCAACGTATCAGATCCTAAAACTTTTCTCCACAACCCCAGATTTTCATAATGTTAACACTTGTAGTTCAGAGCACACACGGCTTCCTCTTCAGTCACAAAAGGCTTTAAATAACTACTTTTTTTTTTCTTTTTTTTTACACATGCAGTAGTACTCCCCAAACCTGTAAACACACTTTGACATGCCAAACCAGCGGTCTTCCCCTTTAATTGAAGATGCGTTAGAGGTGTTAATGGGAAGATTCTGGTGTTGTCAGCCCGGGTGTTATCCTATTTCGGTCCCACCTTCTGTTGTACACATAGGAAACGCAGACTCCAGGAGGAACAATAACAACTGGGGCAATAATTGTGTTTCTCCCTGCGATTTTACAGAAAGTGTTAAATCAACAGAAATCAAACATTTATCTTTGAGTCCGACTGAAAGCAAACACAGACAGTATCCCATGCAGAGAAATATTTGAGAGGGTTTCAGTTGACTTCAAGTTATTTGAGAAGCTGTAAGAGACTCGCGCTTCTTGCCCCAATTAATATCGTTCATCTTTTAGTCCACCTCTGTCTCGGAAATTTGGGAGAATTCTACGGCAGGAACAATTTTATAGTGACAAAGAGTTTCAATCTCCTTCGTCTTTCCACACAACAGAAATCATCTCAAATACACCACTTCCAGGGGACTTTTTTCCGTCTGTATCTCTGAGATAGATTCAGCTGCATTGAAGTTTTGCTGGAAAGCAAAAAGACTTGCGCTCCTCATTCTTGTCTGTAATCCCCAAATGTCTACAACGGAGAATAAGTAAATTTTTTTACAGTGAGCAGTATTCATGAGGGACACAAATACGATAACAACCAAGTTGACAAATTTCCCTTTTCCCCTGAATTATTACTCAAACCCTGTAGCCGGTCTATCTCTCACATGTACAAACACACACAAACACTGGCTCTGAAGTTTCTCTACATATGGTCTCTGGTCTCCGAACAGCAAGGCGGTTTGCTAAGTTCACCTCAGGCTGTCTAAGCCCCTGCGGCCAATCCCTCTTAGTATCACCTCAGTGAGGGATAAATCTCACTTATAACCATCCCCCCGTTCTGCCAACACATCTAAACACACTCTGATCACTTTCAACTGTGTCCTAATGGGGAAGCAAGCCATGCCATTACATCACTGCACCCTCCCCCACCTCCCTTGTTCATACAGCCACTCTTTTCTGTCGCTCTCTCTTTCGCTGTCTGTTTCTTTCTCTCTGTTCCCTTCGTTAATTATGCCCCGCACTGTCAAACCTGCTCACGCTGCGCCCAAATTCACCTCCGAGGGTGTTTTATTAGGACACTGGCCACCTGGGCTAGCTTTCACCCCAGGGAGGTGCATCAGGGATGGTCCACTACTGGGTGTGAGTGGCCCTTTTGCATGGCCTTGATGGCCCACTGCTGGGCAGGGCAGGCCAGCGGGCCTGGCAGGGCTACACTGGGCAGGGAGTATGAAGTATGGCCATAGGCCCAGTCTGGGAAGCACTGATCCACGCTACCAGCTGCCATCTTCCTCCCCTTCCTGCCTGCTCCCCTTCCGCTGCTGCGCGGCTTCTCTCTCTTCTCATGTCTATTTTTAGAGCTGGCTGATTTCTACCTTCTAAAACGGGCAAACGTGTTGTGGAACAGGAAGGTGTGTCTTTCTTTTTTTGTTGTCTTTCTAAGACATACTACCGTGCGTGGTCGGCCAACTCGTGCACGCGTTTCACACACCCCTGCTGGTCGGCGTTAACGTCGCAGCACACTGTACATTCCTGCACACATCCCATTTGCATTCGGCTGCTCTCTGTTCTCGGCCCCGAGAGAGACGCTTGATTGAAGGTTTCGGTACAAAACCAGAAAAAAACAAAACTAAATAACAAACAACAGCACGGCGAGAGCTTTTTGAATGCAGCGTTTTCACGCCGACACTGTGTGTACTACCGTGGAACTGTGGTCTGATTTCATCTTTCTGCTTAGCTAAGCTTGGATCTTCCTCACCTCTCCCTCATCATTAGCTATCCCCCTCCGCAACACGCCGCCTCGCCCTCCCCTCAAAACCTCCTTACTCCATCATCCTCAACCGCGAGCTGAGACTCTATCGTAGCCATCATACGGAGAAACTACAAAGAAACTACTGAAGCTCCCTAACACAGCACTAGTGACAGTAGCATCTTTGTCAAAGTGCTGGAAGCCCGTCATGCTGAAAGAAGCCAACATGCTGGCCTGTTTGGCTGTGGAGAAAGGATGCTGCATTCCCAGAAAACAAGAGAGATAAATAGAGTGGGGGAAAAAAATGCATCCCTGCGGAGATGGAGGACCAAAAACTACTGTAAACCAATGCAAGCGGGGGGAAGCTACAGTAAGCCTCAACATCAAACCCCCCCCCCCCCCTAAAAAAGTGAGTTCCACCATAGTTTTTAGGAACACACTGTAACACTCATAGGGTGTGAGAGGGGGGTAAAAAAATGTTTTTGCATCTTCCGCAGTATGTCTCAAGTCTTAATAAGGATGAGCAGCTCTGCGCACTGGGTGATGCAGTATTTTTTTTTTTTTTTTTTTTTCCGGTGCCCTGACTTTCCCTTGACTTGTGGGATTGCTGAATGAGTGAATGTAAATGTACACCAATTAGATAAGAAACTGGCTTTTCTGTAAAGCTGCCAAATCCGGGGGCAAGAGGAAGAAGGGGGGGGGGAGGGATGCTGCTCGCCTGAAAATAAATGATCTGTATACCAATAACCCTCAACTAATACTCAGCTGACAGGTCGGAAACACAGACAGAGGAGGTTTAATGGCCTTGATTCCCAGCTGAGGTGTAAGTTGGGTAAATATTTGTCCATGCCGAGTGATTTTTACCCCAAAATACCTAATTTCTGTTCTAAAAAATGCAACAATATGGATCATTTCAGTCTAGAAAAGCGGTTTCTTTGGCTCAAAAATGAACCTCAACATACTCTGCTCTCTTGTCATGTCTGATGTTCCTCATTTCATGAGCAAACTTTCATCTCGCAGCTCCTTTCACTTTCTAAAGCCGGAGCACTAGGGGGCCTGCTACAATCCCCAACGTGCCAGATGACCTGAGGAGAACCAGAACTTTCCACTATAAAGACCCCGTCCGATTTGCAAAAAAGTGCTGACTAAGCCCAGACTCCTTCCTGTCCCGCCCTCTGCCCCTCTCTCTTTTATCCCCCCCCCCTCTCTCTCGCCAGCCCGAGCGGTGCACTCTGGGTCCACGGGATGGAGCGACGCTGGCCAACCCTTGTAAGGAAGCCCATTAAGGAGCCCATCAATATTTCATCATTGCTCACTCAGAAACATAGTTATAGAAGTTTCCAGGCCGGGGCCATTAGGGGGCAGACGTCAATACGTTATGGCAGCAAGCATTTCTCTTCAGTTCCTACACGCCCACCTCCACCTCGCCTCCGTCCGTCTCCCGTCTCAAGACAAGTCATCGGAGAAGCTTTCTCGAGACGACAGTGGTTTCCGCTACTTCTACATTAAACAAATCATTAACCATTAGGTATCCAAGTAGGAGCGTATCCTTTCCTGCTCCTGTCAGATGACACCCCCCCCACATCAAGTACAGTTATTAGTCTCAGTGAGAGGAAGGGAGGGAGACTGGGTTGGACAGTGGTTTGTAAATAGCTAACAAATCCCCAACAACACCTAATTAACGGCCTGACACCGTGGTATAATATGATGTCTCTCCAAACAAGCTTTGTGAGCTCTTGACTCACGGCCGTTCAGACGGGTCTGGCACCTTCACTTCTGGCCAACTGGCCGAGTGGACGCTCATCAAGAGGACGAACTCGCCGTCTCACACACACATACGGTGAGTCAAACATAAAACTTTCCACTGAAAGAGGCAGGAAGAGGAGGGAGGGAGGGAGGAAGGTGGGGGTGAAGCTTAATTGCAGTCTTCTTAGGATTACAATGATTTTATAACCCTTATTTCAAATTATTACACTCGCATTAGCCGGGATGGGGAACTAGCCTGCAGGCTAAAGTGTGTTAAATATTGCTGTGGCAGACATTTTAACGAGTTTTCCTCCAGCTCACCCTTCAGTGTCCTTGGAACTAAAAAGGTCCCCGCTTATATGCATTTTTACCGGAGGGCGGGGATTGTGAGGTGCTCTGGAAGACCCGAATCCAAACCGGATCCCAGGCTGCCAAGTCCACATAATGTAAACAACACCTCCAGAGCTCTCTGAAGGAGGTCGAGCTGTGCCAAGTCATTGCACTTATGTCATCCCTTTTCAGATCCCTATAGCTTTTATAGTGTGACCCTGCTCTCACTTTACACCTTTTTTTTGTGGGTCATTACTTTTCTACTGTACTCACAAGTCAGCTTCACCGCATGACCTTGTGATCCTGATGATTTTTAGATTCATAGTTTTCAACTTACTTTTCACCATTCAACTTTAAATGAGTGTGGAGCACGTGTGCACACTTCTGTCCATTTTAAAAGTTTTTTTTATTTTATTTTATTTTTTAAAAAGGTAATAAAAGGACTCACCAGCGTGCAGAACCTCTCCGGCGGGTTCCCACACGTGATCCCGGGCGGGTCCACCTTGATGCGCATGTGGTCTTTCATGGACGCGGGCTTCGGCTGGCACGCGTACTGCTCCCACACCGAGCCCTCATCCGTGCTCACCAGGGACTTGCACAGATCGTACTGGCCCAGTGTGGAGGCCAGGCAGCGCAGCAGCAGCAGAAACACGGCCTGGAGGAGCATGGCAGGCTGGGAGGGTGTTTGGAGCGGGGTCCGGCGCAGGGTGAGGGGGCCACGGAGCTCAGAGGAGAGGTGAGGCGCATGGAGCGGTGATCATGAGGAAACAGTGGACATCCCTGCCACCATACTGCTGTGCACTGTGAACGGGGAGGAGGAGGCAGGTAGAATTGACACAACTCGCCTCCAGGCTTTTTTTTTTTTTTTGAACGACAGGAGAACACTTGGCGCTCAGTGTCTCTTCACAAATATCGACGGCCCCCAGAGAGCCGAGAGAGGGACGCTTTCTTGTTTTGACGGCTGGTTTCCTGAGGATGATGGGCGGTGGGTGGAGAGACGGATAATGTGACAGAGATTAATCTCGGCACACACTTTAACCATAGTGTTCGCTGGGGGAGTTGGGTGGGAGATGTCAACGCGGGTCCATGTATCAGAGAGCGGTGTCCTGCGGGGAGACGGTGGAGCTGCGGGTCGGGGAGGACGAAGGAGAGGCTGCTGCGTCTTCAGGTATATCCATTGGACGTCTCGCACTGGCCGAGCTCCACCGATTGTCCTGGTGAGGGGAGGGCGAGACGAGGACAAACGTGAGAGAAAGGAGGGAGTTAGTTAGTGTGGTGAGGAATCGACTCACTTACATCCTCAATCAAACAGTAAACGCGAGAAAGATAATTTTTTTTAAAGAGCTCAACTCGTGCGTAAAAGTTGATTTTTCTTTTGGCACGAATAAAAGTTTAATGCCAGCCTCTGAAATATACACGTGGATGAGCGGGGTTGCGTTCTTATTTGTGCCATAATTAACTCCTTAATTATGCTCTAGTAATTGGCTGTAATTTAGCTCGGGGAGTAAAAGAAAAAAAAAGAAAAAAACACAACATCTCATTCGTCTTCAGACTTTAAGGAGAACTTTTTAAGCGAATGTGCGGCACAGAAAAATGGTTTTAAAAAGAAAGTCAGGGCAAGTTTGGTTAAACTCGCCTCTGATCCGCGGTGCGTTCGCTGACATGTCATATGAAAAGGTGCGGGTTACAAAAAAAAAAACCCCACACACACTTTGAGGCGCCGCATCGTGTGGAGAGAGCTCTTGTGCGTAAAAACACGTGCTGCTGCCGGGATGCCCGCCTGTGAGTGCAGAAGTTGTAATTGCTCCTATAGCTCTTCAATGCAGGGGGATGGAGAGCAGGACAGATGTTTTATTTGTCGTTGTTTTTTTTTTTTTTTATTTCTATATAATTACTGCACTGCAAGAAATATCCATCAGAAAGAGACTTTCAATGACCTGTATCACCGATTTTTCTGTGATGCGCAAAAAACCCCCCGATGGATAATTATACTCCCAAATCAACTCGTCTCGGATCAAATATCACATATCTTTGGCAGTTTAAGAATCATTATTTCTGTCTTACTTCAGCATCCTGTCATTAATTTAATAATAAACTTTTTTTTTTAAAAAAACCCCGCTGGAAGTAGTTACGGGCGGATTTATTCACTTCATTTAACTGTAATTCGATTTTAAAAACTGAATACATGAATAAATGAATACATATAGGTGACTTTTATTTTTTTTCGCCCCTCTCATTGATCACAATCCGACTGTCATCCCCGGCACTCTGACACGAGCCCCTCGGTCCCCCCCCCCCCCCCCCCCCCGGCCCCCCTCCACCCCACCTGCACAAACCTGGACTCTGGACTGGACTTTTAGTTCTCAAGTGAATATCCCGGCGCTGACGGTCCTGTAGGGGTGTGTCAGCATCTACAGTAGTGCATCCCGCCGCGCAGCCCCCCCCCCCCTATACACACACACACACACACACTGTATCTATATGTTGTAGCTTTTCTTACAAATCAATCCAGGATCATTTTGTTGCTGAATTCACCCCTAAAGAAAGTGGATCTCACCCCTCTCCTGATTACATCCCGGCGGTGCAGGAGCAGCTCCTCGGTGCTCACTTCAAACAGCTTGGACAGCAAATAAGAATTAAATAACGAGAACGCATCGCGGTTCTGATCTCATACTTACTTCTAACGTGCATCCGTGAGACGGGTCAGCACTTTGTGTGGCGTTGGAGTCCGTGCACGTCTCTTCGGGCATTAAAACAAGAGAGATTCCCCCCCCTCTCTCCTCTGAACACACACACACATGCACACACACGCACGCACGCACGCACGCCAGCACCGACCATCCACTGTACTCGCTCCCCGCCGCGGTCCTCACTGTACTCCCGTGTCTCTGCCTCCCTTTGCCCGGCTCCGATGGGTTTTTTTTTGTTTGGTGCTCTCTTCCGCCGGATACTTTTCTCTCTCTCTCTCTCTCTCTTCTATCACACCGTGAATGGCTGCGCACGGTTAGATCGGTGTCCTAGATCTGGAAGCGACTGGGAGGAGAGAAAAAAAAAACCGAGAGGACTGAAAATCCAGCGTCAAGGAGTATCAAAAGTATAAAATATTGACTTTGAGGAAAAGGCTTGTGCCCGCCCTTCTTCCTCCCCCTCTCCTCCTCCTCTTCCCACTTTGCAAGCTCGGGTTTACCCGGGATGCTCAAGGGCAGAAAGAAAGAGAGGGGAGAGAAAAAAAAGGCTTTATGGAAAATATCACCCTCCCTCCTTCTCCTCCTCCCTCCCTCTCTCTCTCTCTCTCTCTCTCTCTCTCTCTCTCTCTCTCTCTCTCCCTCCCTCCCTCAGTTAATGCCCAGGCTAAATCCTTTTACCATCACTTTCAATCACTATCTGAGCTTTTATCTGCTCCAGCCCCTGCTGCCTGAACCGCGGAGGTGCAACTTCCCCATCCCTCTCCCAGCTCCTGCTCCTCCGAACTGTACCCCACCAGATCCGGTCTGCACCCTGCTCGGCTTAAAGGACCAGCTGGGGTTTACTGTACTCTGTCCAGATGTGAGTACAGTGACTTACTGTACCAGATAGAGTGAATGAATAGTGACCTCACCCTACTTTATGTGCTTTTAATGCAGCCGTAGAACTTTTCTCCGCAAGATCTCATGATAATCACTCCTGCCGTGGCTTCTCCAGCCTGCAGTTTATGTTATATTAATTATGACTACCACTGGATCTGAGCTTAAAGTTCATGTTGCAGCGCCTATACCGGATCCACCCTGCGGCAGAGTGCCGTGCTGATGTGTTGCTAACTTCTAATGCACAGCAGACCACATAACTCCCATTAATCTACGTTGCAACACATTTAGCCAGTGTTTATCTCATGAGTTATAGTTTCAGTGAGGGTTTCTCATAGTTTAGCAGCTGCGCAAGTAGCACTGAACAAGATGTGGCAATTCAGGACAGGAGAGCAGAGACACTTCTGCAGCCGCACAATGTCTGTCTGTTTATATGTGTTCTTTTAAAGGGATATGCCAACGATTTTACACATGGAGCACCACTTAGTCTGTAAAATCGGCTGTATCATATCTTCTGTTCCTCTGGAGAGAGTTTTACACACACTTTAGACACACAGCTGGTTTAGCGGAAACCTTTCATAAAGTGGAGGTGTGGGGCTTTTATCAAAAAAGAAGAATTTCCAAAGAGTACACAAGAACTTAAAAGGAGAATTCCAGTTTTAAAACCTGGTTCTTATACACTACTCAGATATTGCAGTTGATTATTGATATATGTTATAAGAGTCTAATTAAATGTGTAGCATTTCTGTCGCAACACAAAATAAAAATTCAGATGTGTCACAGAATAAACAATCAAGTGAAAAACTTAAATAGCCCTTACTTATTTTGAGCAGTGTATTAACAGTGTAAGGGGAGTTGTTGCAGTTGTTGCATCATCTAGATCGACAAAGCCAGTCAAATATTCAGCCATGACTTTGGAAATAAATCCTTGCTTCAAGTTCCAGTAGGTAAACTCAAAACTCTTTTCTAACCCTTCCACGTGGTCTTCCTCCAACAACTCATGTCACACAAGACTTCAACATAAGGAAACTTTGACAAAATGGTCTGTATCCGTCGGATATCGTTTCTGTAACGCTGACAGACACTTAGAATAAAACCTCAGCCTATCAGTGGCAAGAACAAGCACATGAAGGGGAGGTTACTTTGTTGGTCTGAGATGCCCCAAAGGATTATGTTGCAGGTTTGAAGTGGCCGATTTACTGGGCCGACACTAAAACTTTGATTCCTGAGAATAAATCATTTTGTAAATAAAGGGCCCAGGTTTAAAAACCCCGCTCTTTCCTTTTAAGTCCCAGGAAGTACTTTTGAAGAAACCAAAGGATTCCCTTAGATCATTGTTGTCTGTGTTTCCACCACGGCCCTAAGATACGAGACGATCAGGTAGATTAGTCCACTGACGTATGAAACAACAACTGCTTCGTCTGCGACTTCTGACTTATCATAAAGGTGTAGCGCTGCAAGCCCCACCCCTGAAGCTGCTATACATTTAGAAAATACCATCCACAGAGCAGGGACGTTTGGAGGAGGGGGTTAAATAATGTCTTAGTATAGATCCTCGTCCCTGAAGTGGAAACACACTGAGTTCCTCCAAAGGTTTGCTAGTCTCTAAGGAAAGTTCCTGCATTGGTACAGGGGACAAATAGATATTTTCCCTCTTACCGGCAGTGCTGGTTATCCATCGAGGTTGTTTTGGTGTTAGTTGGAGATATCTGTCGCCCTATCACCGTGCAGGAGGAAGCCTGAAGCTACTTGTGGTCGGGAGGTTAACTCGCCTGCCAACGCTGCAGATCGGCTGAAGGGGACGGCGTTATTGTTTGCATCCAGTGCTTTCAAGGTCAGCGGCCTCTTGTCCATGAGTAAATGCACGCTTCCTAGAAAGAAAATAGTACATGAAGCTGCTCACAACAAAGTCTGTGGATTATCTTGAATAACTGGATGTTGATTTGTGGAAAGAGACGTTGCTGTTGAGTTTTTCTAATGTATTTTTTTTTTGCCGCTTTAGTTCTCTAGTTTTAGTGTATTTGAGAGAAGGCAGACATTGCCAATATCCCAAAACTTGGCAACGTATCTAGTGGATAAATAGGACTACAAGTAAGAGGAAAAATATTTTTTATTTGGGGGTGAACTGTCCCTTTAATCTTCATGGAAGTCAATACAAAACTGCTAAAGAATAGCCTTTTTAATTGTGGGTTTTTAATTATGAATTACAGGATAATTTGACCTCTTGAAGCCTCGAAAGTTACCAGTAGACCCATAGATGTGATGTAGTTGACATTATAAGCTGAGGACCGCTGTGGTTAAATCGCTGGATACTTAACCGGCTATCAGAAGCTCCTCTCTACGGCAGCCAACACGACGTGAAAGAGATGTGCAGCTTCCTCCAGAACCCCGAGGGTCCCTGCACCTAATTTTGGAAACCACTGAAGTAACTCACACCATTGTACTGCCAACACAGGAACAGATGCGTATGATGAGTTCATGGGGATCCAGGACACTGTTACTCACACTGCAGAGGTGAGCGACATGCATTCGGGCTTACATAATTCACACCTCTGGTCACATTATAGGACAACAGAAGAAGGAAAGAAGGCCAAAAGACAAGCGGGGCAGGGGGGAAGAAAGAGATGTACGATTCACAGGAAATTATGAAGCTCTGTATGAAACACTGGCAGTGCACCCAGAAGAGGATCGATAGCTTGTCCTTGCAGGGCCTTTCCCTCTCTTTTCGCGTCTTTCAGACGAGCTTTAACCCTTTTTTGTACTGCTCGGGCGTTTTAGAGGAGAGGATCCTTCAAATTCAGCCCTTGGGGATCAATAGAGCATCGCAAAAATGGCAGCGGCTGCTTGATATAGGATAACACAAGCCTTTAATCAACGCTACACCAGGGCGGAGGGGAAACATTTTTTAAGATCAAACAAAAATGGCATTCGTTAGAGGTTAAAAAAAGCCAATTTTTCATTTCCAGTATTTGACTCTCAAAGGTTTTAGTGTCCAACAAACTCCTGTTTTTCCCTTTTTCTTCCTGCTTGTTTTGGTGTGACTGATTCGAAGCCGAGGTTCATCAGTGATTCAGCGATGGTCAGCGAGTGTCAGCCGTGCTGGAAACATGACTTAGTATGATTAAGCTCCAAACGTTTATCTCACAAATGGATCAGGATTACACGTGTAGGCAGTGAGATTGCTGACTGCATTTGGTTTCAGCCTCTGTGATGGACCTGCTCGGTGCTTTTTTTAAAACAAAAACACCACAATCGTATTAGAGCCAGCTCCATATTTTCTATATGTGCTTTAACACTTTGCTAAATTTACTTGAATGTGCATCAATAACCTGATAGAAAATGTCAACCCTCAACATGATGAATGAGTGATATTGTATTTTGGAATTCAATTATGTCTTACTAAATAAGAGCATCAATAACAATAGAACAGCCTGTCTGGGCTAATAGACCCGTGCACACTGCACTTTGTAGCACGACGTGGCGTTGCTGCATTCATTTCCTGCAGGGATGTTAGTGACTTGACCATGCTGTGTAAAATTAGACATCCCTTTTTCGAGAAGTGAATCAATTCTGAAGCAGCTGCAGGTGAATTTCTACCTAATTCCTGTGATTTATTTCGCGGTTTGTATAGATATCTGTTCTGTGAATCATCCGGGCTCCCTGGAGAGCGTTCACCGAAGTCTGTAAAGCTGTGTAAAACACTGTCAGTGTGTGGGGGAAAAAAAAAAATAATCAGATGACAAGACTCACCGCCGCTCTTCTTTTTTTTGTCACCCTCCATCTTTCTTTATACTCTGCCTCTCGTTCACTCTCACTCTCTCCGTGTTTGTATTTTGGCAGAGGATTGAACTGTCAGAGTAGCCTAGCTGGCAGACCTTGATAAAAAAATATACCCTTCATCGTGGCAGCATGCAGAGTTTGGACAAGGTTCAGGAGAGGCCTCATCCCTCCCTCTCTCCCTCTCACATCGTCTCTCTCTCTCTCTCTCTCTCTCTCTCTCTCTCTCTCTCTCTCTCTCTCTCTCTCTCTCTCTCTATTTGCCGAAAGGATGACGCAAAAGTCAACTTGTGCCCGAGTCACGCTCTCCCATAAATCAGTTTGGGAACTTTGGGAAGGCCTCAAAGTTGTGCATGATCAGAAATAATTCATCTATCCGTCGTGAAAATGTCTTTGAGCAGATGGCCAGGCTGTACACACACACATACAGTACAGTGTACACGTTTCTGTTTGTACACACAGGCTGGTGTCTTTAAAGCCTGAGGACATTAGCTCACAGGTTCTTGGATACATGAGAAGATATATTTAAAGGGGAGCTCCAGCTATTTTATATATCACAGTAAGTTTACAGGTGGAAATACGACTGCACATATGGAAAAAAGTTGCATAAATCATTTTGTGGCTCTAGAGACAGCTGCACGAAATCTGATAAATTTGCCTCAAGTGATGTCACCCGAGTCAGCATCAGTTGGGGCTGAAGAAAGCGTGAAGATTAACACAATCGGGAGGTGTGGAGTTGGAAAAGAAGTGAGTTTACCAGACCTCTGCAGCCCGCTCCTCATTTCTGCCTGTGGCTAGCAGCTTGAGGCTACATTAGCCCCACCAGACTTGCAGACTGTTCAAAACAAAACCACACCGCCTCCAAAACACACCCACTTTTACTCAACGCTATGGTGGCTGAGGAAGGCGGTACAACACAAGCGGATCAAAGATTCAAAAACAAATGGGAAATGTTATTAAAGGTTGCAATTTTAGCAACAGCGAAGCAAAAATAATAACTTTAACCTCACCTATGGATTGGAAGAACATCAGTATTACTTTCAACTCAATCAAAAAAAAAATACTGAATTTCCCGAAGGGGATTAATAAAGTATGTCTTATAACTTTTTATACCTCTTTTATAACTTTTTTGCCTTAAAAATGCTTCAAAAGCATTTTGATGGTGCAGTGTCTTGTAAGAGGGTGAATGTTGTCTCTGTCTCAGCCTCTCTGCTCCTCTATCACTTGTTTCTGCTTTATGTAACTTCAGTGAGAGGGTCGGATCACAGTGTCACATACATGTTTACGTCAACATATGAGGATTTCAACACATAACATTGTTATGATGGAATGAGTTTTGTTTGTAGTCAGCACTTCTTAGTCACATTTAGTCTGACAAACTGTTACAGATCTGGAATTTGTATTTACGACAGTGGTGTTGCACTCCGAAACTGTTGGGGGGGGGGGGGGTCTATTTCTATGTCATGTTGCTTTCAGCAGTTATGGAGTTAGACAAAAGTCACCTGTCTTGATTGAGACTATAGAGCCTTGTAATATGATTGTTTGAGAGTGTAGGCGTAACTCACTATACTCAGCTACAATGTTTATGAACACGGAAACGTCATTTATGGCCTCTTCTGTGACAAAATCAGTCTACGACTTCTGCACAAGCCATATTTGGGAGTTCCTTCAACCTCCTTGAGGGTCATGCTGCACCTGCAGCTGGATATTCTTGGACAGGACTACCTGAGTTCAAGCTGCACTGTGGGTAATCTAGGTATCAAATTCTGACAAGGAAATGAATGCATGATTTAAAGGATTT